>NW_020450805.1:3197250-3259943 GCF_003343035.1 Apteryx rowi | reverse complement strand
GGCGCCGCTGGCCCTGTGCTCGCTGGCGAAGCGTCGGAGCCCGGGGCTGACCTGGCAGCTGGCCCTGCGGCTGGCAGCTCTTGGGCAGGAAGGGCCTCCTGAGGTCCCTTCGCCCTAAAATTGTCCCCTGACCCTGCGCTGGGGGTGTACAGACAGCCCAGGCGGGGCGAGGCTGGAGCACTCCTGGCGGTGCTGGCTCAGCCTCGCCAAAGGCACCCCTGCCTTGGCCCCCTTGCTGCGCGCAAAGGGCTCGGGGCACGCAGAGGCCACAGCCGGGGATGGAAGGAGAAGGGGAGCATCTTCCCCAGGGAAGGCGTTTGTGGATGATGAGGCAGCAAGCCACCAGCTCCTGGGGTAAGAGAGGGAACTTCCCCAGTCCTGGTGCCTGCAGCCTGCCACTGGCAGCCCAGCCCTCCCTGCGGTCCTGGTGCAAGCCCTGGCCATCACGGCTAGCCCTGAGGGCCTCCCAGCCAGCTGCCCTTAGCTCTGGGGTGCAGAGGAGCCACCCTGAGCAAGTGGTACTGCCACGGGGCCTCCCACAACAGGGCCGCCCATGTGTGCCTGCTTGCCGTGACTCACTGTACACCTATGTGGGGTGGTGCCGCTGCCAGCATGCATGGCCAGCAGCGGGGCTCAGCATGGCACCGCACGGCATGGCACAGCAGTTCACGGCATGGCCCAGCACCGACCAGCACAGCTCAGCTCAGACTAGTTCAACGCAGCCCACCCCAGCCCAGCCCCCCACCTGCCCCAGCCCCAGGAAGAATGCTGTGTCTTTCCCCAGGGCTGCCGTCCCGGTGCTGGGGTTGGATGTGGTGATCCCAACGGGTGTCACCAACCTGGGGATCCCTTCACCTCCCCTCGTGGCTGGTTGCAGCTGAGGAGCCTGCTAACACTTCACATCACGTCACCTTAGGGAGTTGGCATCCATGTGCTCCCCGCTGGGTCCTTTGGAGAGTGCCTGCTTTCTGTCCCAGCACTTCCAGGCCCAGGAGGACACGGACAGCTTTTGCAGGTCCCGTTCTCACTATGCCACATTGCCCTGTCAGAGCATGTGTGGTATTATCTGGGTTGTTCTGCCCAGCCAAGGGCATATGAACCAGAGTAGAGTTTCCACCAGTCCTGGCCCAATGCTGGTGAAGTAGTATCTTGTCTCCCAGTGCCTCCATTATGAACAATCCCCTGCCCACAACATGGCTGGAAGGGACATGACCCAACAGCTGGTATGGGGCTGGGCTGAACCGAGGGGCTCTGCACCACTCCTCTCCCAGACTAATGTTTACGCTGGTAGTTTGTGGGGCAGAGGGGGAGGAAAGGGAACGCAATCCTTGGCTAGTTTGAGCCTTGGGGGAGAGGCTGAAACAGCACCGTACCCACCTATGATGCTGAGACACAGCAAAAGAATAGAAAACTGGACAAGAGCACAAGGAACAGATGCAAGAGAAGAGAGACAAACTCCTTGCTAAGCAAGGTTGCCCCAAGTYGCACACAGAGTCAGGAGCTGCCTGAGGGAAGGGCAACCAGGACACTCAAAGCCGGACAAAGCATAGCCGTGCCACTGTACACACAAAGGAAAGCTCCAGCTCTGGCCAGGACTCGTCAGAGCTGCCCTGTCCCTGTCCCCATCTCCAGGGAGTGAAAGACACACAAGTTCAGGGCACATTTGGGCTGAGGTGAAGTGTCTGCACTGCCAAGGGCTCTCAGAACCAGCTGCAAACAGCTGGTGCTGCCCACACACTCCAGCTGGTACAGGTGGAATAAGGCCATGTGCTACCATGCTCTGGTGTGCTGGAGGGGGCCACTGCACCGTAATATCAGCCAAAAGGCTGGTACACTGCTGTCCCTTGCATTGCAAGGCCCCTTAGATAGCTGGTTCTCATGGGGTTCGAAACAGCTCCCGTGTAACCCTTTCACACAGGCTGTCTCATGTTCTGCCCCTTGTTCTTGGGTGTAATTTCCTGCGAATACCTGCACAATTTCCTCGTTCTCTTCTTTTCAAGCTTTCTTTTGTAGTGATGCCTACAGGAACCTGACAGCAGGTAATGTACCTCCTGTTTTGGTCTTACTGTTCTTTGTGTCTGCACCCAGGTGTCACCTCTTCCTTGTTTTTTGACTGCAGGCCGCCAGGGAGTGCCTTTTGCCCTGTGTTCACCCTGCACCAAGCTTGTGGAGGAGCATGCTGGTCCCACACACAAACCTAAGCTCTGTGGAAGCCAGGTGGCAGGGATGCTGCCTGCCTCCACTCAAAACAGGGCTCTGGTGCATGAGGCCATTGAATGCAGCTGTGCCTGAGCAACGTGAGGTGCAACCAGGCTGGCTGGGGTCACCGGTCTGTCATCCTCACAGAGGCCTACCCTACACCTCACTTCCCCACCACTGTGACAGGCCAAGCAAACAAAGGCACACATATGTAGTGACTCTGCTTAGCCAAAGGCCAGGGTACCAACTGGCTGGGAAACACCCATGCTTCAGCCTATGTTTAACAGCAGCACTGAGCAGCCTGAGTCCATCCAGCTGCTGCGTGCCTAGGGCACTCTGGTGGGCTTAGGAGACTGCTAAGCTACAGGGAGCATCACACAGCAGAGAGCATTCCCAGCTCTGCTGCACTCCAGGGGCCTGGCACCCTTCGCAAAGCCTTCAGCCGCCCATCCACCCACACCAAGCCAGGAGACAGGTTCCTGACCGGAGATATGAGCTGCCACATGTGCTGCTGCTGACACTTGCCCTGTGTGCAGAGATACTACTGAGGTGGGTAGTGGGGGCTGAGGAAAAGGGTTAACACACTGCACAACCCCGCATTTTTCCCTCTGAACCATGCACGCTTCTGAATCCTAGCTGCAGCCAAGGTCTCTCCTCTCAGGTCCCAACTCCACCCCGCTCCACAAAGAAAGACCACAAGAACAACAGCTCCTTTTTTTCCTTTTTTCTTTTGTACACAAATATATACAGGGTATTATACACATCTCTACACAGACAGTGCCAATCAGAGTGCAGGTCTCCATGGGCAGAGCCTGGCCACCGCCCCGACAGCCACAGGCGCAGCCCTGGGGCCACAACCGCGTGTACAGAGACTGGAGCCATCCCAGCCAGCCTGCCATACCGGGGTGGGGAGAGAAGGGTGCTAGATGGGTGTAGGAATATGGAAGCAGGATCAACATCCTCCCCGCTCCAGCCTGGGACCGTGCTGGGAGCTCTCATCCTGCATGCTGATTTCATTTCTAGCCCGTCCCAGGAGGGGATGAGTGACAATCAATGTGCCTCTCTGCACCCTACACGTTTTTCAGTCCCAGTCTGGCTACTTGGGGCCGGCCACAGCCTGCCCTCTCCCTGCCTCTGAGACCCATGTCTCTTCCCCTCTGCCCCCTAGTTCCTCTGGGCCTGGAATTCCTATTAGAGAGGTGTATGGAAAAGTCAGCTACACCCTTCCTGGAGCTGTGTGACATGGGACAAGCCCTGTGCCTGCTCTGTGCCTCAGGATCCCCTCCTCTAACAGGGGGAAGGGGGAGAAAAGAAGCAATCGGTTGTGACTGCCCTTCCCCAGAGCAGAGCTGGAAGGGCTGAATCTTCGGTCATTTGGGTCTATAAAGTGCTTTGAGCTCCAGGGCCAGAAATGGTGAATAAAATGTTAAATGACTGTCCCCTTCCCCCCAGCCCCAGGAGACCCTGCAGGGCACCAGGCACCGCTCCAGCAAGCCGGAGACAGAGCAGCCCTCAGAAGACAGGCACAGGGAAGGTGGTAGTGTCAGCAATGAGCACCAAACAAGATGGTGGCAGGGGATTCAGGGAAATAAATACAGCTCAATAGCAGGGAGATCTATGTTTTCCTTTACATTTTACACAAGGGGAAGGGAGGAAGCAGCTGAGGGCAAATGATCCTGACCAGAAATGTCCTCACAAGAACCTTCAAATAGGGTCAAATCTCCCCGCATGCACCAGGGGCTCCAGTCTACATCTCCTGCCTGCTCCCATGTGCAGGTCTTGGGCCTTAGACCTGCCCCTGGCCCAGGGCCCCTCTTGCATCCTTCCTGTCCCCTCCCTGCCTTTGAGACATGGCCATCACCAGGGAGGGCAGCAAGGGCAGAGACTGGGAAGGAATGGCTTCCCCCTCTCAGGTTGGGGGATGCCAGGCAAACCCATGTCCAGCCCACAGGGGGTGAAGCATATAAATAAAGCCAGCACAGGCCCATAAGGCCCTCGCCCTCATGAAAATGGTGGGCTTAGTGGGAGAGGGCTCCCTCCCTCTCTGACCGCCTACCGCGTCGAGCCGAGACCCGTAGGTGCGGGGAAGGCAGCGGCCCAGTGTCAACCAGGCAATGCCGACTCCGCATGTGCTGGGGGCTCTGTGGTCCAGGCCCCTTCTCCCCTCTCCATAGCACCCAGGAGACCCCTCCCCAACCCAGCCCTCTCTGTGCCCAGTGTGGCTGTGCAGACACAGGGCAGTAGGGGGAGCTGGGGTAGCATGGGGGGGTCAGGTTGATTTTTGTTTGAAAGGGGAGCAAAATGTGCAAAAAAATGCCACTTAAAAGGATGCGGCATGCCCCTGACTGTAAGCCTCGGGAGGGGCAGGGGGCATCATCTGGGAGAGAGGCTGCCCACACCTCCTCCTAGCTGCAAGAACTGCCCTTGGCACCCCTCACCCTGCATCGGGCTGCCCAGCCGCTCAGCCCAGCGCTCCAGCCCTCACCAGCCCTGCAGGGCTTTTGGTGGGTGACACCAGCTCCCCCCCCCAGGGCTAGGCTATAACCCTCCCTGTGTGTAGGTGGTGGGGGCATGGGAGGTGGGTGCAGGGGATGGCCACAGGCTGAGCAAGGGCACACGTGGCCATGGAGAAAAGGGAGGGAAGCTCTGCACAGACACAACAGCTCCCTGGTGGCTCAAAGCCATCCCCCTTCCCCACCCTTCACTAATAGGGACTCCCAATATGATGTTTAAAGCGTTGTGTTTGTTGCCTTCCAGTAAATCTAATAAGTCATTAGTGTTCCTGTTTCTTGTCAGGAGGATGGAGGACAAAGGGGCCCTCCCTAGAGTCCCAATGGTGCTTGAAGGTCCCCCCTGCCCTCAACGCTCACCCTGTCCCCACAAAGCACCTAATTTTCCTGCTCTCCTTGGGTCCTCCTGGTTCACAAAAGAAGCTCAGCAGGATCAAAGTCACCTTCCTCCCCAGCCCCTGGGGTTGTGCAGTCTGGATATGTGTTAAAGAAGGTGGCTAGTAATGAGCATGCCCCTCACAGCTGCCCAGCCGGGCACCTGAGGGAGCAGTGGCAGAGGTGGAGGCAGGGAAATGGAGAGCCTCAGTGCCCCTGCCCTCGCTGAAGGTAGTGGCCCTGGGGGGTGGGCAATGGCAGCGGCTGGCACCCTCCCTGCCTGCTCGCTTCATTCAATTTTTCTCTCTCTGTCTCCGTGTGCGGCAGCCTGCCCGGTGCCTGGGACTCCTTCCCCTCCCTCCCTTTGAGGTCCCTACTGGTGGATCTCGTTCTCTATCAGGCTGTCCTCACACGACTGGAAATCTGTGTCATTCATGCCATCCGTGTTGATGAGCTCTTCGTCCTGAGACCCCTGCTCCTCGGACTCGGTTGCTTCGCCCTCCGGTGAGGAGTCCTGCAGCACTTGGGCAATGTACTTCTGCTAGGGCCACATAAAACAAGGGTGAGGGGTTGGGGCGGGGAGAGCAGAAACACAAGTGAGCTCCAGGAGCTTCTCACAGCCCCTGTGGGATTCAGGGCAGCAAAGCACAATGGGGTGAAGCACCATGTAGTTGGGAGGCTGAATACAGGGACAAGCTGGGAAGGCAAGGAATAGCTCCCCCAGACTGCATAGGAGACCCAGGGTGGGGGGAAGGGGGTCATGCTGGGAAGGAGCCTAGATTACATATGCACATCAGAGCCCAGCTCTCCCTGGAGAGCAGGAGGCTCCACTTTACCTAATCTCTGCATTTAATCCTCGAACATCTCTAAGTACTGTGTTGGGCTCACAGATACCCATGCCTGTGTTGAGCTACCCAGAGCAGAACTCCCCCTCCTCCTCTGTTCAGGACTCCTGGGCACAGGGAAGATGCCTGGTGGATGCAGGAGCTGCAATACAAACTCTCTGCCTTGGCTCTGGAGGCCTAACAGTTGAAGGAAGAGAAGGGTGCAGCTGCAGCCTACCACGGTGGGGCAGTGCCCAGCCAGGAGATCTCCCCCTGCAGGCTCAGATGAGGAAAGAAGGTGGGCAGCATCGAGGAGTCTGGCAGCTCCCCAAGCACCCCTCTGTCTCTATATAGACCTCAGCCACAGCTTAAAAAAAAGAATCTCATTGTGGAAGGAAGTAGCTGGAATAGAGCCAGCGAGCCAAGGAGAAGTTCAGAAGACTGAACCTGGGATCTCAGAACTAGACAGAGGGGAGTCCCCCAAGGCTTTGAGCAGAAAAAGCATTTTCTTTGCTTTCAATACGCCTATGGAGACCCCTTTGCGTTGGCCTGAGGGCCAGCCCTGTGGGTGCCCTGATGGACAAAGGCTCAGAGATGTAGAACAAGAAGGGAGATGTAGCCAGTCTAGATTTACTGTGCTGGCTGAGAGAGGCAAAAAGTGATCACACAGCATCTGGGGAGTGGAGGAAAAGGGTGTGGGACAGGCAGAGGGAAGATTAAAATTCATCACCCAGCTCAGGTGAGTGGCACAGGGCCCAGCACTTGCCTCCCACCCTCATCAGGAGGCTCTGGGTGCTGCCTGAGAAAGGCCAGGAGTGAGGCACTCGGACAAGAAGGAAATGTACAGGGGTACCTCCCCTTCCTAAACCTGGGTAAGAAGTGTGCCAGGGCATGGAGGTGGGAACAATGACTCACTGCGGATTTGGGAGCTGGCAGGTTGGTGGCAGGTCTCCCATTCTGCCTGTTTTCTATGGCATCCACCTCTGTGTGGTCAATCTGTGGTAAAGGAGAAATCAAGAGAATGCCAGGGCAACACATTTGCTGTCTCACTGCCCCCAAACTTGCAGCAGGAGCCACACTCCAGTAAGGGCTACGCTAGAGCTCTCTGTAGAGTATGGGAGCAGCGTCCCATGGCACAGACACAGTCGAGCTCTGGGCTGCTTTGGGAACTTTCCCCTTAGGGAACCTGGAGTTCAAAGGCTCTGCTGGGGACGAAGCTCACATGCCAAGGCTGGCCAGGGGCCCCCAAAGCTTCTGCTGTCTGACTGTTGAGCTGTGCTCCCACAGGAAGAGCCCCACACTCCCCCACACAGCACAGAGCCTCACCTTGTAGTTGTGAGCGCTGAGGTATTTGAAGTGCCCGAAGCAGACGTGACACAGGCAGATCACAATGGTGATCACAAGGACCACAAAGGTGAACATGGAAGTGGGGGCCAGGAACCCTGGGGCAAGACAAAACAAAAGAAAAAGAAAAAATAAAAAAAAAGAAGTCACAGCAGCTCTGGCTGTGCTCCATGCCCAGGAGACTGCCGGGAGCATGGCTCGGCGGGGCTGTGCCAGGCCAGCAAAGTTGGTCTGTAACTGGGCGTTGAAGGAGGCCAAAAGCAAGGCACTCTGGCAGGGGCAAGCTTCCCACCCTGGCATTTACCTGTGCGCATGGTGGAGAAGAAGAGAAGCCAGAAGAGGCAGAGGATGGGGGCTGCCACAACCTGGTTCACGGCCCCCGAATGGATCTTCTTGTCCAGCTTGGCAGGCAGGTAGGCATAATACAGGTTGTACCGGTCCACTAAGTGCTTAAGTAGCATGTACATGAGCCCTGAGAGATATCAGCAGAGAGGGGAATCAAACTCTTTCCCAATGCCTCTAACCTACAAGTAGTATCTTCCCCCACCCCATCCTGCCACCCTCCAGAGCTCTCCCTCTGGCCTCCAGTGCAGGGAGGTGGAGGGGCACTGCTTACCGAAGGGGACAATGATGGGACAGGTGATGCTATACGTCATGACCACAGTGAAGACACACATCATCCAGGCATAAGCGGCCCCAAACTGAAACTCATAGGCCTGATGCTGCAGGAGAGAGCAGAGGCCTGTCAGCGCAGCCCCAGAAGCCAAGCAAGGGGGCTACATGACACCCCTCTGTCTGCACATTACACCCACATTATATACGCAGGATTTGGCAGGCCAAGGAGCGCGGGTGCCCCAACACAGCACTTTCAGCCCCAGGTAGAAGCCATAATCCCGTCCCCCCCAGCCCCACTACATACTCGCTTGACGTTTCGCCGCTCAGCGGCTGAACGGGCCAGGCAGAGGCGTATCATGTACATGAGCAAGCCAGGGATGCGCAGCAGGTCCATGGCATTCCCAATGAAGGCAGAGGCGATGACGTAGTTCACGAAAAAGGCCCCATTATCTGGCAGAAACACACACCTGAGGAGGGAGAGTAAGAAAAGGCTGCAGGAGGTATTCCCTCTACCAGAAGGCTGTATAGGGGATGAGCCAGGAGCCCCAGCTGCATGGGGCAAGGCCATGGGGACCTTTGGATGTCAGCAAGGATTCCCCATTATAACAGAGAGCCTTCTCTCCTGCTCCACTTACTCAAATCGTACTGCGGCTTCAGCCAGGAACTTCTTGTCAAATAACCAGCGGAAAAACACATCCAAGCTGTGGGGGAACAGCAGGAGGGGAAGAAAAGAGAAAAAAAATTGAAAAAGAGTTCAGTGTGAGTGTAGAGAGGGTTGTAGACAAGGACCACATGTGTATATGCCCCTGGGCCCTGGCCGCTCTCCAGAACCAGCTACTGCGCTAACAGGCAAGTCTGTGTAGCCAGACATACATTCAGGGCAGTGCAACATCTCACAGGGCCCACCAGCTGCGGTTTTCCTCTCTCTAGTGTTTGTAAAGGGCAAAGTCTTTAGTGTATGGAAATCCTACTGGCAAAAATCCCATCCTGTGAGATCCATGCTGCAGGGGACAGTATACCAGTTCTCACTTTTGCTCTCTCCTGTTCCCAAGTATGCAGCAGGGAAGGTGTTTTGTTTTACACTACTACTTTGCAGAGGAGCTTTAATAGATAGGAAGCAGTTTTTTCTTGCTTTAGCAAAAAAGTTTGAGTGAAGTGATGGTTATTGTTTCTTTTAAATGACATAATTAAAATAAATCAATAATTCAATATGAAATATGAAGCAGTGATATCATACAGACATACACATGCAAATAAATGGAAGGTGCTCTAAATCTCTGACCATAGCCCTTATTGTTCTCTCTTGGGACATGCCACTGGCAACTGGGTAAGCAGGACACTGGGAAAAACAGGACACAACCCAAAAAAAGGATGTAAAGTTTCCCATTCTCATGTGCGTTTTTCTCTCTTTGCCCTGATCCTGTCAGTAAAATATTTTCCTCTCCCCACTGTTTGGGCGAAACATCCATGCAAGGAACAACAGGTGACTGACTCTACAGGAGAAACTAGTACAAGGTACCCTCAAGCACAGAGATTAAAAAACTTCTGGGAGAAGCAAATCCTATTTCCCTTGATTCTGGATCTTGGATATAAAACTGTGTAGTCCTCTGACACCTTTAGGGTGGAGTACAGATCTCCAAATGCAACAGCAGCATGATTCTGTGCTCACAAGGAAGTCTGATTTGTTTAAAGACATGGTACCCAGCTAGAATGCAAACCCTCGGAGCATTCACCTGCCTAGATTATAACATTATATCGACAAGACATTTTAAATCTTTCTGGGAAACTTTGTTGCAGTCATCCACTGGGATGGAGGATTATTTTTCTGTCTCTATCAGAAGTCTTGTCTCTTCTCAGGAACTGCCTGATTTAGTCACTGAGGGACTGTATCCTCGCCTCAGTTTAGGGGACGTAGATCCCCTGCACCATGATGCCTATGTAATTCCCTATCACAGTGAGTACCCCCAGCCAGTTTTCCTTTTCTCTTCATCATGCTGTTCTCCACTTTGCCACTGTTCAGTGCTGAGAGCCCATGCTGATGGCTGGCAGCTGATGCAACACTGTTTGTCAACATATATGTATAGGTCCGGCAGGAAAATCTGAGGCTCAGATCCAGGAGGATCAGCATTTCTTCACCCTACATGATTCCATCCTCCCAAGTAGTACAACCTACTCAATTCTGTCTCAAATGGAAAATTCACTAGTTCTGYGCAAAATTCTGAGTGCACATTCAGCACAGAGGTGGGGAACATCTCCTCCACCAGCAGACCTCAAACAGACCTTTCACATGCATCCACCGACCAGGCCAATTTTTTGGGCATTATTATAGTAACACCAAGACACACGTGAATAGAGCTACAGGATGTGTAGTGATGGCCTTATCTGACCTATATGCAAATAGTTACTACTCATGATTCAAGAAATTCCTTAGGACCCAACTGAGTGTGATCTGGCCTGGTCCACCAACCAGAATTAAATGTCGCCTCCCCAAGGGGACAGTGGCCAGCGCTCATGAAGCAGGGAAAGGAAGTACTGCAGGAAAACAACCAGAGGTGCATCTCAGCCCTCCCCATGCTCCAGCTCTCTGCACTTGCTTTGCCTTCCCTCAACACCCACCTGCTCAGGCCCAGTGAAGGCAGCAGCAAGACCATGAAGATGAGGAAGGTGTAACACTTGTGCATGGTTGTCCTGTTCTCTCCAGACCTGAGGGCAGAGAGGAGGCCGTTAACCTTTCAGTGTCACATTACCCCCAGGAGCAGTGTCCCCATCACCAGGAGTTAAGGCAAAGAGACGTGCCCCCAGGCACACCAAGTGCAGCAGAGGTGGGGGAGCAAGCACAGGCCACCCAGTGCGCATGCCCTGCCTGACCACAGAGGGAGGAAAAGTTTATCGTGGAAGGGGTGACAAGAGATACAGCAGAAGCAAAGAGGGAACAAGCTGGGGAAGAGGGAGGTCCCTGGGAGAGCGTTGTGGTGTGGGGAGAGTGAGCTCCAGTCTGGCCTCAGCTGGGCTGGTAAAACTTACTCTTCTCAGGCTGGGCCCAGGCAACAAAGTAGATGTGAAAACCTTAAGTATATTGGGCTACAACAGAGAGAAGAGGAAGGGGAGCACCAGGCAGACAGGTGGGATAGAAGGAGGGAGAAAGCAGAGTCAGGAAGAGCCTTCCCTTCCCAGGGAGGGGGGAAATGGACAAATGAGAGGGCCTAGAGGCAACAGTGAGAGAGAAAGATGAAGGGACAGGGTAAAGCATTTGGTAGAGCCAGGGAAGGAGTGGACGATGTGTTGAGAAGAAGCTGGCTTCATTCAGTAATTTGCAGCTGTCAGAGATGCCAGCAGAAAAAGGCCTATATTATATCATTTGGTGGGACCAGGGATGTAGGAAGCCTGAAGAAGGGCAGAGCTGCCTATGAGCCTTCAGTTGCATCCCACCCCACAGCCTGGGAAGGCCTGTCTAAGTATGCCTTATGCATAAATGTGTATAGACAAATACTGGAGATGGTTCATCCAGAAGGTACCTATAAGGGTGATCTATTCCAGGAGAGATTCAGCTCTCCCATTCCCAACAGTCTKCCCAAACTCCTCAGACAAACTTCCCTGTGCACAGCCCACATCCATCCCAAGCAGTCTGTTCTAGGCTTCCACCAACCTTCCCATCAGAAAGCTCTTCCCAGTGTCAAACTCCAGTCTCACACTGCCCACTACTGATACAGATCAGTATTTCCCCCTTTCTCTCCGGTGTGTCTGAAGTTTGTTCTTGAGTTCCAGTTCCTCCACCTTTTCCTCACGGGCTCTCCTAGCCCTTGCATCACCCTTGTTTGCTCTTTGGAGGACTCTCTGCAATCAGTCCTCATCTCTCTTGACCTGCAGCCCTCAGAGCTGGTGGCATCCTCCCAACCAAAATCTTTGCAACACAGAGCAGAAGAGAAAGCTCACATCAAACATGCAAATACATTTACTAGTGCTCTGCACTTCAAATACATTCTCTATTGACAGAAGCCATAGCAGCTAAGGCAATTTTTCCTTGGAAAAGCTATGACTTACACAGGGGTACAGGCACACCCCACCTGCACACTCACCTTAGCCAAGACTTGCTGCTAGCATTTCTCACAGTGACTGGCTCAAGTCCTCCCAGCTTTCTTCCACTACTTACAGACCTACACCAAGCTTAGCTCAAACAACCATGCTGCAGAACGATATATGGCCAACGACTGGCAGGACAGTTGCTTGTGACAGATGCCAAGGTGTCCAAGAGGTGCCACATAACACCATGCCTTGGAGTGTGAGACAGAAGTTCAAGCAAGAGGAGCCAGCCAGGAGCCCTGCTTCTGTGAGAAGTGTCAAGTGCCCAGGTAGCATGCTGGTATGGCTAAGAACAGGCACTGGCTGTCCTTACCTGGTCCAGTGTGCTTCAAAGAAGGCAGAGTAATACACAATGGTGGGCAGCAGAGCAGAGAAGCACCACAGCAACAGGGTGGGGAAGAACTGAGTGATGATGGGGTTCTGCAACAAGGCAGAGAACAGACTGCGCGTTACACATGATGCAGCAGCTCTCGGGTGAGTCAGAGATGACCTGAGACGAAGCTGGTGCCTTTGCTGACGGCCAAGTGTCCAGCACCACAGCTGCCACAGCACCCTGGCCAGGCTCAGCACCCCCTCCCAGAGGCTGAGGAGCACACAGCGGGGCATAGCAGCCCCTCTCCTGGGGCTTCCCTCCCTTGCTGTCAGGCTGATTGGACCTGGGGCATGCTGACAATCTCTCTCACTATCCCCTCGCCTGCAGTAGCTGTTGTGTCTTGGGGAGATTTCACTGCTACTCATTGTCCTGTGTCCCTCTCCTAAGGCCTTACGTTGAGGTACTCCACAGGCTTGGTGACATTGAACTTGTCCATAGTGGTGATGATGATAGCAGGTGTGGTGAGGAAGAAGAGGAGGATGAAGAGGACCACATTGATAACCAGGCAGCGGATCCACCAGATGAAGCCCCGGATGGAGAGGTGTTCCCTGAGGGAGAGACAGGGCATCAGAACGGCCGCACGGGGAGAATGGCAGGTCCAGAGCCTCCTGTCCGTGACACTAGTCTAGGCTGCATAATAGAGCTTGGGGTGCCAACCCCAGGCTTCTCCCCTTCATGTCAGACCAGACCCTCTAACTCAGCCAGGATGGGCTTCAGTAAACCATTTAGTTATCAGAGAAGTGGAAGGGGAGGGACAAAGGGAAGGTACACCCCTTCCCCATCACTGGGGCCTGCTGACCCCTGCAGAGGTGCTCACCAGTAGATGTTCTGTGGGTCGGGGGCGTAGCTGACAGTCCAATTGGAGACATGGAGGGACTCGCTGCAGGAGGAGGCCCGGGGCTCCCCACGGCATGCACAGCCCTGGCACTTGCAAGCATTGAAGTCTTTGAGGATTCTGGAGAAGAAGGAAAAGAGGGAGAGATGCTGACAAAGAGGGCTGGCAGGGACAAGCCAAGGAGGGGTGGCTTGGTGCTGGGATTACTCTGATTTAAGGGGAGAGCTGGGAGAGGTCACCTTCCTGGGAAGGACAGGCCCCTCTGCACTCACATGGCCGTAATAGTCTCATTGTGGAAGGTGACAAAGGCCATCCCCAGAGGCTTCTCATTCACCTTCTCCTTCTCCCGCTTGTAGTCGTCTTTGAGTTTCTCTTCCAGCTTAGTGTAGTACTCAATGGCCTCCACCTGGGCAGGAGGACAGAGATTACAACAGAGAGTTGGGGACTCTCCTCACACCCCTGACCCCTTTGTGCCACGACAACAGCACTGTAGGTAGAAGGTGGGCAGCCAAGCCAACCTAGACCAGCTTGCAGGGCAGCAGCTTCATTAGCTCTGCATCTGAGTGCTAGGAAGGAGGCAAATAGGACAGTGGCGTGAAGTAAAACTGACTGCAGCTGGGCAAACTCTGCCTGGGCCACAGTAACAGGGATAGAGAAAAAAGAGCTCATTTTCCTTAAACAGAGCCTGAGCTGCCAAGGGGAGCCAGGGAGGCTGCAACATGCTCCTATCCCAGGACTGCCTCTGCATGCAGTGGCTGGCAGGAACCAAGAGCACTAGAAGTCAATGTGGGCAGCATGGGGACAGTTTTCTGCATCCAATAACCCACGAGCCCCTCTGCCCAACACCTCGTGATCGTGTCACACCTCCTCACAGCCCCTGATGACACAGCAGCACAGGTGGCCACAGGGCTTGGGGTTGATCATGGATGGGGTGTTCTCCTTGCTCTGCAGGTTGGTGAAGTAGATTCTCCCACGCTCAGCTTTCTTCCTGCAACAGGAGAGGGGGAAAAGGAGGAAAGAGGGTGGCTCAGAAAAGTCTCTGTGGCAGCAGATTCAGGGACCAGCCTCTGTTGAGAGGGGCTCACTCCCCACCTTGGGTGCACCCCAACCCCATCTCTGCAGCTGCCCCTCACTCCTGCCCCACAGCCCCTGCCAGCCTGCACAGCCTGCCCTCTCTCCCTGTCCCAGGAGTTACCTCTCTGCATCAAGGAACATCAGCCTGGCCACGTCATAGCAGGGACGAGCCTCCAGAACAGTGCAGTTGGCATAGGCCTCCCTGTGAACAGGAAATACCAGCCTATCACAGGTGGCGCCAAAAGCCATAACTCAAGCAAATCTCATGTGTCCAGGACTTCCACCCGCCTCGGGCCAAGTGTCAGGGAGCACAGTAAAAGCTTGCCGGGGAGAGGATAACTGCCTGCAGTCTCTGCCGTTTACATGGGAAGCAGCGTGTGGAGGAAACACTGTATCCTCTGGGCTCTGACATGGGAGGCCTCTTCAGATTTTTGCCCTGGGAGAAACTGGGGCTATCTATGATATTTCCAAGGAGATGGGAGAAGGGTTTAGTGAAAGGACAGAATGCATGGGGGTGGGGATTTTCTTTAAACTAAAACTACAGTTGTGCAGCAAGGCACCCCTCCAACCCCACATCCCCTCTTTGCCCTCATTTGTCACAGGGCTGGGGGTCAGAACGAGGCAAAAGGGCTCCCAAAGGGTTCAAACCATTTCTCCTTTCTCTAGGATGCTTCTAAACAAGCTCCTGACAATGTGTTTACTGAGGTCCTGATGGAAGAGGGTTTTTTTTTTGTGTGTGTGTGTGGGGGGGGGGGTTAATAAGAAAAGTTGTACACTTTTTGCCAAACASATGATCAAGGCAGAAGAAGCAGCACAACATCCCACAGACACTGCCTGTCTCCTGCCCCCCTTTCTCATCCCTGAACTTGACTACATCTTGTGATGTACCATCACCACTAATTCCTGTGCTGACCCACTATGGCTCTGCAAAGAGTTAGCTCCCAAGCTATAGGATAGATCCCAAGGTACAAACCTTTACAAGGTACAAACACTTCACATTTAGATAACACTTCCACAGTACAACTACAGTAAGATTCCCAAAACAAAAGCGTTCACTGATTTTGACTAGTTTTCTGCTCTGAATGTATTATTGCCATCTCAGGTAACAGTAGCACTACCCAAGGAAAAACATTGCTGTTTCAGGACAGACTTTAATTAGGCATACAGGGAGACTCACTCAAAATGCTTCTTGATCTTCTCTGGCTCAGCATACTTTGAGATCCCGTTGATGAAAAGAGTTCGTTTCACCTGGAATGAGGGGAGCAGGGGGGAAGGAGAAAGAGAGGGCAGGCGGATGTGGGTGGTGCAAAAGACCAGGCTGCAGCAGAACAGCAAGGCCCAGGCCTCAGTCAGCCATCAGAAAGGGCAGCTAGCTGTTGGCATCCTGTATCCTGACATTCAGCACATTGACTGGGTGGTGGGGCTACACTGCAGCAGCCTGAACAGAAATGTGTGTGTGTGTGTGTGTGTGTGTGTGTGTGTGTGCGCGCGCGCGTGCAGGGGTGGGGGGTATCCTTAAGCAATAAGGAAGGCAGAGACAACTGGGGAGCGCCCAAAGCCCACATAGCAGCTGGAGCAACTCCTGGGGAAGGTATGAGGTTCACAGATGTTCACCCAGCACAGACCTCTCTGATTTCCCCACTGGGAGTCAGGATTGCTGCTCTGGAAGACAACCTGCTCTGACCAGACAGAACCAAAAAAACAGCCAAAAGGAGCAAGCCTCAAGCTGCTGTAGGGAAAAGGGTGCTCAGCATCCTCTTTGAGGCCACCCAATTGGACAGGAAGGCATGGGAAGCTGTGACTTGGATAGTGGCCAGATCCTGCTCACCAAATCATCCTCTTTGTAGCGCATCTTGGAGGTGTGTCGGCGCATGCTGTACACCGTCAGCAGCAGGTACAGGAAGGCAAAAGACGTGTGCAGCCACAGCAGGTTATTCCTGTCACAAGAGAGACTGTGCTTAAAGGCCAACTCAAGGCTGCCACTACAACTCTGTGTATGGCTGGCCAGGTCCCTCGGGGCCCCACTGAAGGCCCTGGGGCCATGGGCAGCGTAACTGGCATGGCATCCACATGCCCTGCAAGCAACTTCCAAGGGCTTGATCTGCAAATAGGAGCCAGATACACAGCATGAACAGCAGCCTCAGGGCAAGGGCAGAAATGCAACCTTCAAGGAATTGAGGCACTGCAACAGGTGTGCATCTGCAAAATATACCCTGGGGACTTCAAATACCCATCCCATCCCTGCCCACACGTACCCAGAATTCAGGTTGGCAATAGTTGTCCTCCCGAAGCTGTAGGCGTTGTTTTCTGGGGAGAAAGAGGCAGACACAGGCATGTTCAGCTATATCAGGGGGCTGTGACACAGAGCACCCAGTGGGTTGGGGTGCGGCAGGAATCTCACCTGCAAAACACCCCAAAAACCAAATCACCTAGCATGACCCTTTGCACAATCCATCTCACAACATGGGATAAGAGTTGGGGTTTGTCTAGTTCCATCCTGCCCTACTACTTCTCTGTGGTAGTCTGGGTCATGGTGTTGAAAGCAGCTCCCCCAGCCCAGCCAGATGATCTCAGCTCTCACCTAGCAAGTCCCCTGAGAAGTTGACAGGTAACACGATGCCCACAGAGAGCACACCCACAGCCACCAGCAGCCCGATGATGTGCCTCTGGAAGGAGAGGTAATGTACTGCATCGCCCCCACACTTGTCCCGGATCTCATCATCCCTGCCGGGGAGAGAAAGGCAATCAGGCAATCCTTCAGGTTCCCGAATGCTGGAAAAAAGCCTTACATCACGGTGGCCTGCACAGTTTGAATCACTGGACCTCACAGAATCCCAGGACAGTGCCCTACAGAGCTCTGGCAGAGCCCCTGGTAGGGATCCCAGCATCTGCCTTAAACTAGCCCGGGCAGAAACCTGACCACACAACATTTACTGCAGCTCAATCCCCCATGCTCCCTGCCCTACTCCACCAGGGAGGGGCAGCCAGACCCATGCAAACCACACCTAACACGCATCTTCCTGGTGGGCCTTACTTCCCCTACTGAGATTCTGGATTGCTGACACTATCCCCACTGTGCTCTGAAGCCAGAAGTGCTTAGAAGACTACTTGAGCATCATCAGTCTGGAGGGGTCTCCCTGCATCCTCTAGTCTAACCTTCACTGCCATGGGCCTTCCTTGGACAATAGCATTCCTAGAAGGAGTCCCAGGCAGAGGAGCATCTCTGCAAAGCAGTGGACAGTAGCTTTGAGAATCAAGAGATGCAACTGAGGCAGAGCAGACCTGGACTGGGTGCTCATCTGTCACAGACTTACTGTGTGACCTTAATTTTGGCCCTAGGATTTCTCATCTGTGAGGTAGGCCACTAGGCCCATCTTTGCTTGTCCTCTCCGTACAGGCTGCGAGCTCTTCAGAGAAGGAGCTGCAGCAAGAGCCGTGACTTCATGCAGCTGTACTGCACTGGATGTCACAACTCCCTGCACTTGCTTTTCTTCTTCCCCATGCAGGTCCCCCATACAGGTCCTGGAGCACTTACTTTATCCTGAAGATGGCTGTCAGCCAGGAGCAGAAACCCTGTGCAGAGAGAGGACAGGAGGATCTTGCATCACTTTGTGCTTCCTTATCCCTGCTCCCTCCTTTAGAGGCTAAGGGGACCTGGCTGGTCTCCTTGCACCTCCACAGACCCTGGCTCAGGACAAGAAGCGGACAGACCGCAATCACCCAGAAGCATAGGGCCACAGGCAGGCTGATCTGAAGGAGATGAGTTCTCTCAACATGCTGCCCTATGGGATGTGATACAGGCTGGGCTTCGCCACCAGGCTGCACCCTGACAACTAGTAGCTCAACTCCTGGGCAGAGGAAACCAAGCTTTTGCTCCTCAGTGGATACCTGGGGGAGGAATGTCTCCTGGGAACTTCATCCCCCCATTCACTGCATCCCCTTTTTCTACTGAACTGCAACCCCACCTTAGAGAAGAAAGCAGCAGCGGTATTTTGCAGTGAGACATGAGAAAGAGCCAGGCACCTTTCTCCTGGTGACTATGGCTTGTGAGGCTGAGATTACAGTTTAAAAGGGATCTCCAATAGGCTACAGGGATGTATAAACTACTGATTAAAGCACCTGACTAGAAGTCATGTGCTTCCCACATCTCCTTGAGCTCTACACCATGCTCACACACTATGAGGTACTGGACCTAAAGCTCTAGGATAGGGAAACAGCACCATCTCTGAAGAGCGCTTAGTTCACACAAAATGTGGGCTCCTAGCCACTCAAAGGCAAGGTGTTCGATTCTGCTGCTTGCTGCTACTCACATTGTCCCGCTGGTCGAAGTCCACAGAACTAGAGACGGAGGTGAGGCGCTCATAGCGGTCATGGTTGTCAGAATGTAGAGCAGAGGCCACGCTAAAATGACAAGCAGAGGTGAGAGAAAACTAAAAGATGAGAGGAGGCAGTTTGGCCAGGAACCAAGAGCACCCAGAAGATCAGAGGTTAATTCAGGTGAGTTTGCCCCAGGTGAGATGGAAAGAGAACAGCCTCAAAGAACAGGGTAAAGCAGTAAGCAGAGAGCCCCTCCTCAGATGGCACTGCGCTGACTGGCATCCAGAGCCCACTCACAAACATGAGACTAGGCTCTGCCAGCCTTTGTGGGCTCGGACGTGGATGCTACTCCCTCAGCAACCTTCCTGCCTCTTTCTCAGAGACACCTACTTTACGTACCAGCCTCCCATGATGGGGGCCTGGCAGTGGCTGCCACAGAGGCGAGATTAGGTCTGTTTAGCGCAGAGTTTAGAAAGAGAAGAGGRGATGTGAAGGAGAGGTCACCACAACAGGGGGTGGGTGTTCAGATGAGGGCTCCTGTTTTCCCTTTGTAATGCAACTGCAGAGACGAGCCCAGAGCTGTAGGCCTGCAAGGCTCTCTGCTAGCAATTATTACTGAGGTCAAGAGGCAGAAAATACAGTCCACAAAGTCACAGGGAAGCTGGAGCAAAGCAGCAAGAACCATGGCTACATGCACCAGCCAAGACTCCCACCTGGGAGGCTGCCCCCCAGCCCATCACCTACTAGGGATGCTAGTGCTGTCCTAGACCTTTTTGGTGCCAAGGCAGGCAACCGCCTACTGGCCCAAATGGGATCCCTCCTCCAGCTGTCTCTCCCTAGGGGAGAGAGCAGGAACTACTGACCAGATATTTTTAAGCACCTGCACACAGAGCAATAGCTGTTTTATGATAATCTGCATCCACCTATTGCAATCAAAGGATATGCTGTGGCAGCAGAAGTCTCTTGCCCTGAAGCATGCTTTACCCTGCAGCAAGAGGATGCAGGGAAAGGAAGGAGGTCCCCCTCTGATGTGCTGGCCCCCTGTGCAGCCACGAGGCGGCAGTCCCAGTGCTTCAGAGAGGCCGTGGCAGCAGCACCCGCCTGCCAGGAAGGCAGCTGGGACAGCCGGTCTCTGCAGACCACACTTGCCCTAGGAAAGAGGAGGAGTGGGAGTCCAGCAGACCATGTTCCTGCTATACCAGTCCTCCCTCCCCTTAGCACTTCAGTGCAGGGGAAACCCAAGAAAAGGAGAAATACAGCTGAGCCAGTATTGTATTTGTTCCCTGAAGCCAGGCTCAGCTCAGCTTCCTCCATAGCCTGACCTGGGTCTGTTGGCTGGAAATCCGTAGAGCAGGAGTGTGGGAGGCAGCTACAAGTGAATGGCTGCAGGCTGACAGGCAGGAAGCAAGAGGGGTGAATATCCCAGGCTGCTCTACTCCATACGCAGGCAGGGACCTAGAATAACTTGCAGTGGAAACATCTAAGACAGACAATAGCCCTCATTATGAATGGAGGTGGAAGCGAGCTGGCAAAGGAGGCACGGAAATAGTCCAAAGACCTAAGTTAAATAGCACTCGTAAAATAGCAACAACAGGCTGGGATCTTGGAGGTGCAAGAGATATGGTTGATCTAAAGGACAGAAGCAAAGGAAAATATATGAAAACGTGGTCTCCCTGTAACCAGTACAGGCTCAAGACAGCTGTGAGACAAACACCAGAGATGAGGTGGATGACACTATGTGAAGGAAAACAAGCAAAGACCCTCAAGACCCTGCCAAAGGGAAGAGAATGGGACCTGATGACTCCCTTAGAGAGCAGAGTAGCACCTGCTGAGCCCCTAGCTGGAAGCGAGACAGAGAGGGGAAAGGAGATTAGCTGAAGGCCATGGGACTATAGGAGAGCAATCAGACAGCAGCATGCAGCCTTGTGACTGCACAGGCGAACACACTGCTCCACTGCAGGGATGGAGCGAGCTTCATAGTGGCTCCTGGGTCTTCAGCCCTCTAAAATCCCAGAGGCTTTGCAGCTGGGCACAGGGAGCAAAGGTAAATTTCTGCTATCGGCAGCCTTGTGGAGACCCCAGCGCAACACCATGATGTGCTTTTGGTTCCTCAGTACCAGAAACCTGAGGGCAGAGCAGTACTGGAGGAAATAACTGACAAGGGAGCCACGTTATTAGATCGTGCTAGCCGAGTGTGATGTAAAGACAATAATTAGGGGGACGTAAAGAAAATAATTAGGAAGGACTTGGAGTGCTAGGAAGATAGAGGGTGCCCACGATCCCAAGGATAGGATGTTTAAGGGGAAGCTCCTAGGGGGCACCTGCATTCTGGTTGGAGGCTTTTTAAAGCAAAGCACTAACAAAGCGAGTGGGAGGAGGCATCATTGCCCCAGGCCCTAATCCTGAGAGGATTCGGGTGTAATCCAAGAGGTGACAAGTTACCATGCAGATTGTGGAGAGAGTTTGCTGCAGTGTGGTGCCAGAGGTGGCCATGTGAATGGCAAGCTCCACAGGGCTCTGCAGTCACTGCCCTTGGGTATGGGGGTGGGGGGGGCTGAGTCACCAATTAAGGGGGCTGATGGCTACCTCAAGCCCTGGCAAGGGGCAGGACAAGGGCACCTGCCAGTTCTTAGGCAAATGGACACAGCAGAGAAGGATGCCCTCACCTGCCAAGAGCTGCACATTCAAGGGCTAGGCTGCTTACATGTGTCCCTAACTCACCACATGCCATTTTACCCCTGCACAGAGAAACAGCTAAGATGGGAAGATGCTGTCAGCCTTAGAGGAACACAGATCAGGCCAAGGTTTCCTCTCTGAGTTTCACAGACATTGAAAGCTTACAGTTACCAAAACCAGCCTCGCTCAACCACTAGGTTTGGGAGGTCAGCAGGGAGCTTCAGTGAGCCCAGATGAGGAAGGGGAACAGGAAGGAATGGTGCCCTGGAGAGAGAACAGCACCATCATAGGGATGATGGAAGTGTTCCTCCAGAAAGGCAGTGTTCTGGACCTCAGGGCAGGGGCATGACAGCTCTGCTACCTCCACCTTACTCCCCCAACTACGCATTAGCACTGAAGAGCTGCTAGAACACCCTTGAAGGAGGGCCAACCACTAGTGAAACATTCAAGCATGAGCAAGGGGTCCCCTGTGTCATGTACAAACCCGCAGCTACCATCACCTTTGTTTTCACAATCCCAGCGGCTCTGCTTTGTGGGCAAGAAGCTGCCACAGAAATAGGAGTATTCCTGTATCCTCTAGAGACAGTAGCAGCTAGGCTGCTCCTTTACAAGCAATAGAGTTAGGCAGAAATGAGAAGCGAGACTGCAGTGTGCTGCCCCGGCCTCAGCTGCCCCCTTCCACATGCCTTGAGTGACCATTTCAGGCTCTGCACCACTAGTTGATCATCATCTCTGCAGCGTGCACCACCCAGCCAGGTGGCAGGGCATGGGGGGAAGGTCATTGCTTAGACATAAAGAAGCAAGAAAGAGGAAAGAGTAAGGAGGGAGGGCCTGGGACAGTGCTGAGCTGGCAGCCAGCTGCAGTCCCCATGGATGCTCTGCAGGCAATGCCAGACCAAGGTGCTGGATGATGCTCTCAGCCATGCTGAGGCAGGAAGTTTGCTTCTGTGGAAGTATCTGTGATGAAGAGAGAAGGGACAAAGACACTGCCTTGCTGGGCATGCTGCCAACCTGGGGTGGGTGGTAAGTGACAAGGGCCAACACTTGCTCTGCTCCTGGCAGCCTCACAGAGGTGAGGGGAAAAAAAAAAACCTTGCAACTCTCTGCCAGATCCTCTCCGTGCACAYGTCTGCCCTGCAGGTGGCTTAGGAGCAACCCTCATGGGTCACTGGCACGATGGAAGGAGCAGGCAAAGAAGGGCTGCTCTTGTGCCTGGGTGACCTGAGCATGCTGTGCGCTGAGGCAACCAGGTTTATTTACAGCTGCTCAATCGCAAAGTGGGAGAGCCAGACATTGGCAGGCACAGCAGGTGTGTGACATGGCACCCTCCATCTCAGCTGGGACTAGGAGCTCATCACCACTGCTACAGGCAGGGAGCATCTAAGGGCTACCAGCGGAAAAACAGGGCATATCCAGCTGTGGTAAGTGGCTGACACAAAGGGAAAGAAAGAGGAGAGAAGAGCATGAATCCATTGGGAGAGACAAATCCAAGCCCTGAACTCCCAACCAGTTAAGATTAGTTCAGAAGCAAGAGAGAAAACTGCAAAAGAAAAGTAGAAAGAAAGAGAGAGAGAGAGAGAGAGAGAGAGAGGAGAAGCAAGACCCTGAAAAAATGACATACTATTCCCGCTCCTCTCGCTCCGTCTGCCAGCGTCGGCGCCTGGGGGCACAGAAACAGAAAAGGAGATGTTACAAACATGGGAACAGGTGAGCAGGGGCCGGGGTCTCCTCCATCCCAGGGGACTTGCACCCAGCAGGGCTCCACACCATCCTGAGGAAGAAAAACTTGCTGACAGTTAGGCCAGAGAGGGAAACCAAAGGAGAAACTTCTTTCCAGAGCTCAGTGTAATCCTGAGCTGCTGACACCCCCGAAGTCCCCTGCTGGCCCATGGGCTGCATTGGTAGACAGTGCTCTTTGCTGCAAGCTCAAGAGAAGCCAGCTTTGTCGGGAAGGTGGCCCAGGTCTATGCCACAGCCATAATGGGGAGCTCCTGAGGGACCAGACCAGGCAGGACAGTCTGCAGAGGCTGCCCTCCAGCTCTCAGCAGTCATCTGAGCTCCATTTACACCCCTCTCCTCCCTGTCCCAGGGCAGCCAACACACACACATCATGAGATAAAACCCCTGCACCCTGAAACGCTCATCCTGCCCTGCAGATGGGCCAAGCAGCAGGAATACCCAGGGCCCAGGAGCCTCAGCAGCAGGAGCTCCTATCTGGGATCCTGGACCTGGTGTCCCTGTTTGCACCAGTGGTGCTGCCCTCCTCCCTGGGCTTAGCAGATTCCCCTAGCCAAACAGCAGGCACCCTTCTGCCTTTCCCCCTAAGGCCCATGTCTCCCTGGCAGAGGCTTCTCATTCCCTCACACCCAAGGCATTCAAGCATCAGCTCCAAGAAGGGGCCAATCCTCTCTCTGCCCTGAAGGCCAGAGTGGCACACTGCAGGCTTCAGAGCACTGTGATTTACAAACACTAGCGGGGAAGACAGAGTCCATGCTTTGGTCTTAGATAACACTTACCACGCAGCCTAGGGCTGTGCCAGCCTTCCCTGTCAGCAGGTCATGATGCAAGTTCAGAGATACAGCTCTGCTCTCAGACCCTAAAAATCTCTCACCCAATGGCTATCAGCCAGATCTTCCCCACTAATGCCTAGGTCAGGATAACTTAACCCTGAGGATCAGCTACGCTCTCCCCAGTGAAATTCCATTTGCCTGTTCTCTCTTCTTGCTCCTCTCTTTCCCCTAGGGCCCTCGCTTTGCTGATTTCCCCAGCCGAGCCAGGAAAGCAGAGGCAGAGCAGCCACAGCAACATTACGTATCTAATCCAAGAGAGTTCCTTGTTC
This sequence comes from Apteryx rowi, assembly GCF_003343035.1. Lineage (NCBI taxonomy): Eukaryota > Metazoa > Chordata > Aves > Apterygiformes > Apterygidae > Apteryx > Apteryx rowi. The sequence goes on along the minus strand of NW_020450805.1, from coordinate 3,235,882 downwards.
AGTGTTTGAAGAAAACAACTGTTATTCTTTCCACTGCTGTGCAGGGAGTGCCCAGAGGCAGCTTGTTTGAATCAGTATCGCCAAGGGAACTGGAACAGGCCAGAGTTCAGCCCCATCCAAGCCCTTGGGCGTTATGAGCTCGTGGAGCTGACCAAGAGGAAGACGCACAAACCACAGCCTGCCTTAAGCCACACTGCCTCCAGCACATGACAAAGCACAGCACATGCAGCAAACCATCCCCAAAGCTTATAGAAACAGAGCAAGGCAGACTATCTGCACAAATCCTCTAGCTTAATCAAGGAGAGTCCCTTGTTCAGCGCTGGACGAAAATAACTTTTAGCCTTTCCATTGCCAATAACAAGAATAGTAAGGCGCATTCTTGAAAGGCCTACCACACATTTCATACCACCATGGAATTGCCATCCACAAAGGTCTCTGACTTTTGCCAAAAGATACAGTAGCTCACAACACAGTATGCAGAAAGGATACATACCAGACTAACTCTTCAGCACTCGGGATTTGAACTAAACTTTCATTAGCACAGAAGTAGACATTCAGCCCCTACGGCTCCTTCACCTCCTGCCTGCTTCACCATGGGGCTGGCTAGCTTCCTGATAAACATGTGCGGTAACTACACACGCACTCATCACTAAAGAAACAAAAAGATTGCCGGACACGTCCCCTTCCATTGCCCCTTGCTCTGCCCCTCCAGCCACAGAGCAGTCCACGCAGCACCGTCCTGCTGCATTACGCTCCTGGGCTCAGCACAAACATTTTACCACAGGCAAGGGTGGGGGTAGGCCAGCAGTTTGTTTGCTCTTCCTCTGTGCCACTCACCCAGCAAGAAATGCCTGGTAGCCCACACCTCGCTTGGGGTAGCAATGAACTCCGCATTTACTCTGGGCACCTGCACTCTCTTTTCAGCCACTACTACCATTGGCGCAGGTTGTTGCTCCAGCCTCCCCGAGCTCACACATGTCAAGCTCACAGGGCTGGCCAGGCATCTAAGCCATCCCTGCCTGCTGCCTTTCCTGCCTTAGCTTTGTGAACAAGCAGTACTGCACCTGGAAACACAGCCTACTGCTTTCAAGTGCTCTTAACAAGAACTACTTCCAGCAATGCCACAAAGACACTTTCAGAGGCTTAAGAAAGCCTTTACTGTGGCAGCCCTCGCCTTTCCTGTGACCTCTTTCCCTCTCTCCCCCTTTCCCTTCATCCTCTGTTCCTCCTCGGGCCATTTTAGCCTCTCCAGGGAAGGAGCTGTTGTGCCCTGCAAAGCCCCCTGCACACCTCTGTCACTATATGAACCATAAGCAATATACTGCAGCTCTAGCTCCTGCACCCAGCAAGAACTTCTCACAGCAAGGATGCTGTAACAAAAAGCCAGTAAGGAGGTATTTTTTGTGTTCCAGGAGCTCAAGGGATACAACTGGCATGACTGTCTCTCCTCCTCAGCTCCCCCAGCACATGCAAGGGGGTTTGTCCATCCTGCTCCTGAGTAAGAAAGGGTACCATTTGTGCTTCATTCACCCTTCTGCCCCTCTCCCAAGCTTACCTGTCAGCATCAGTCACCAGGGCCAGACGTCCATAGTCCCAAGCAACTTTACGCAGAATTGAAAAGACAAACAACAGTGCCTGAAAGAGAGTGAATGTAGAGTTATGAGACAGGCATTGCCCAGCTCTGCGCTTGTCATGTGTGCTGAGCCACAGGAACAGCAGGGTAAGGAAGGGACAGGGCTCCTCTGCTAACAGCAAACCAAGGCTGTGGAGCAGCACGAGTTCCCTGTGGATGTTAAAGTCTGAACGCTTGGGTGGCCGAAGAAGGAGGTGGCTGTGGGAGGCAGAGGTCCAGAACACAACACACCATGGCTGCAGGATCAACAAAGGAGCCCACCATAAATTTCAGGTCTCAAGGAGGTGAGATTACAGCTATAATGTCTGTTGTCCTGCAGCTCCTAAGGAGGAACCAGCAGAGCCTTTGGGTAGGTAAAGCTGTAGGCGCTTCACCCCATAAGCTGGAGTTCTGGGGTGCAGGACTGACCTAACCCAGTCCATGTCCTCAGGAAAGTTAGTTCACAACTCCTTTCTGTGGGCTCTGTGCAGTAGTACTGGAGTAAAGTCAAGGCCCAGAGTGGCTAAGGGACATTGTGAGGGCCACAGAGCCAGCCAGTGGCAAAGTCAGGAATGGAGTCTGGGACCCCCAACTGTAAACACTAGACCACAGTCCTTCCTTCATGATTAATTACCTTGCTGAGCCAAGCACGTAACCCCCGAGTTCTCCCTCTGCCCATATCTGCCTTCTTTTCTCTAGCATGGCAGGAATGGTAGGGGAGAAGGCACCAATGCAGTGGTAGGGAGACTTACAAGAAAGCACATGAAGTCAAGGGCTAAGACGGTGGGCACCCCGCCAAAGGGCAGCCCCTGCAGCACAGTGCTGCGAATGCGGGCACTGTAGCAGTAATCCTTGGTGCTGTTGTTGCAGGTGGAGGCTTTGCAGGTGGTCCCTGCTGAGCCCAGGGTGGCAATCACGTAGGGAAGCATTTCTACAACTTCATCGTCTTCCTGGGGAAGAGAGAGAAAGGCCAGGTTAGATGCACACCAGCTGCACGGGGCTGTAGCCTGGTTAGAGCTTGGAGATATCAGCACAGCAGCTCGAGGGACCAACCTAATCTGCCATCTCCAGGCTCTCCTGTGCAGCAGGATCTCACTGGGTACCTGCATCCAAGAACAAGTGTCTCTCTGAAGAAGCCTGCTGAGTCTGGGAGGTGCTCAAAGAGCCTATAGGTGCTTCAATAGCTGGACCCACTATGCAGAGTCCCAAATCTCCTTTGCTTGCTCTCCTACCCTCAAAGCCACTTAGGTGTGCCTCTTTCTCATGGATTCCTGCTGTTCCTGAGAGCTTGGTGTCTCAGGCCCCCTTTCCCTTTGCAGCAAGAACATTTAGTTGGCAGGAAGGAAAGAATAGGTGTGTGGGGGGGTGTTAAGTCATGGCTGGATGATGAAAACAAACTGCTGTGGGACAGTTGCTGCATCATGATCCCACAATTTCCTTTGCTTGGCTGTGTGTCATTAGCTTTATTAGGCTGAATCACCATGCTCTGCTCATTGCAGGACTCAGCCCCAACCTCCCAGAGCCCCCGTCAGAGGCTGGTCCCACCCCCTGCTTGTTTTCTTTCCTTCCTCTGGCGTGGATGCATTCAGGTGCAACCACACAGAGGACAAAGAGGAGCTTAGGTTCTACTATTTAGCCAGTCAACAATTTTTATTCTGGCACTCTCCCCAAAATGGTACAAGAGACCCAGCTGGGCTGCAGCCAGTACAGTCACTTCACATCTTAGGGATGGGGAGTTTTTCCTTCTGTGCAGAGCAGCTCCATGTGAAACAGAGGAGACCATGCTAGCAATGATCAAATACAAATCAAGCATCACTGGGATGGTCTAGAAAGGACAAATCAGCAGCAAAACAACAATTGCTTTGTGGAACAGGAGAGAGAAAATCCCCTCAGCTGCTGAAGAGAGAGGCAACAACAGATATGAAGGCTCTAGACCTGGGCTTCAGACCCCTGAACAACTCCTCTTATATAGCACGCACCACCCCAAACCCTTCATTATCCAGTTCATGGCATACCACACAAAATGGCTGGATGGCACAGCATCACCTCTGGGAAACATTCAGGGGCTGCTTACCCAAGCCCAGAGAAGCCATTCTGGTGGGTCAGGCAAAAAAGAGCTGCCACTCATCCAAAACACAAGAAAGCCACCACCATTGCCCTGTGCTGGTTTTGGCCTCTTGTCCCAGAGAGGCTCTTTTCCACCAGCCCTGCTCTTCTAACCCCACATTAGATCAGGACATCAGTAGAGAGGGTCCAGGGCTCTTCCTTCTAGCTCATTGGTGTATCCTGGCAATCTCCTGCTTAGCTGCAGAGATTTATCAGCATCACAACACAATGCTGTCTCAATAATGACAACCAAAACATTTGCTGCGGTGTCCTAGAGAGCTTGACTTGAAAGTGATCCTTTCCAGCTCAGCTGAGACAGACCCATGAACACAAATCAGCTGAAGCACTGATGACAAAGGGCACAACAACAAGCAATAGCTGGGCTGAGCATTAAGGGGGGGGGGGGGGGGACAGTTGATTTGGAAAAGCTACCAAGCAGCCTGCTAAGAGATAATCACAGGTTAAGCGCCAGAGAGCAGCTGCCAGGAACAGAAAGGAGAGTGAAAAAATCAGGAAAAAAAAAGCAAAGCCATGAGACTGTGGTTGGGAACTAACTAAAGAGCCAACCAGAATAATTCATCCCATTCGAATTAACAAGAGACTCAGAAGCTCCAAGAGAGGGATGGAGGCAGTGAGCTGGGAATCTGAGAGAAGCTGGCGGGAGGAGAAAGGACAACAAATTTCATGGGAACCTGCAACCAAACAGCACTGCAAAACTCAGCAGTCACAGTAACATCTCCTGCCAGGTCAGGGAGAGGAGACTCCTGGCTTGATACAGTGTCAACACCCCACTTCGTATGATACAGGCAGTGTGGCGCAAAGGACTTTTCCCTGCCTTCAACATATCCTGTGACAATTTCTTTAAAAGCACTGATGAAAGGAAAGGAAGACAGGCTGGAGGAAAATAGAAGAATGAGGAAAGGAAGACAGGCTAACCACTCTCACTGCTGTCCCTCAGATATTGTCTGCTCTCTTTCGACTCTAAGGAAAGGTATCCAGAACTGCACATGATATCCTGGATAAAGAAATAACCTTGACTTCTCGAATAGCATTCTGATGCTCTCAGCATTTCTTTTTATGCTATTCCTCATGCACCTGAGCATGATCTACTTCTCCGATTGCATCCCTGCATATTGAGGAGAAGCGTCTTCATCAACTGCTCAGCAACAACATTGCACTGAGTAGTTATAACTAATTTGGAACCTAGCAATGTCYAAGAACAAATCATTCCTTCCAATATACCTGACTTTGCATTTCTCAGTACTAACTTCTTTCTCCCCTCCTGTCACTTAATGTTACACCTTGTCACTTTGGAGTTGCTTCACCTTGACAAACCTAAACAGCCCCAGGTTATTTGCAGATTTGGGGTACCTCATTACTCATCATCTTTTCCAGATCATTAATAGCAAACAGCCTTGTCCTTTTGCTTTTGTTACACTGGAAACTGCTCATTCATTCTTGCACTTTGTTTCTGGACGCTTAGCCAGTTTTTTATCTATGATTCTACTTCACATCTGCTCCCATGGCTAGTTTTCTTAGCAGTCTTTTATGAAGAATTTCAGAGGTTTCTGAACATCCAGACAAGCTACACAAGCTGGCTACCTATTAACTATTCTTCTACCGACATACTGAAAAACTTGCAACAGATCAGGGAGGTATGATTTTCCTTTGCAAAGGCCAAACTTTGMCTTCATTACTGTATGTTTTATATTCCCTCCAGCAGTCGTCTTTCTGAAAGAAATGACGGTCATATGATCACGTTGCTCATGAACCTATGATAATCATTATTTATACAAATCATTATGTGTTCAAAACAAACACTGAGTTCAAAACAAACTATGGGCAATTTAAACCACATTTCACAGAGAGAGTCTCAAAGATGTGATCTTTCTAAAGCCCAGAGGATGGACTGGAAGGGACTGGAGATAAGCTTCTCTAACCTCTCCAGTAACCTGGCCAGAACACCTAGTAATGGAAAAGCTGTAGCATACACTCAAGACATATACTACCTTTTCATTGGGCCAGTCACTGTGTCTTACTGCCCAGCCACCTGAGCACAGAGTCAGTTAGCACCATCCTTAGGGCATGCAACCTCCTGCCCGATGGTGGGCACAAGGGGCTCCACATGGAACTATGGCTGCTACAGGCATGTGGAACAGCCTGGAGAGTTTGCAAGGATAACAGGAACATTTCTTCCCTCTCCCTCCCAGCTCCGCCAACCTCCAGACGCACACCCAGCAGCAGGCTAGAAAAAAAATCTGTTGTCTGTAGCATCACTTTGGGTCAGACACACCAAGGGGCCCAGCCTCTTGCAGGGTTACAGCAGGAATTCGGGAACTAAGGAAAAGCTTGGTGACTATCTCTGCAGGTTTGATCAATAGTGCTTAGTCAGTATTCTTCATCCAAAGACCTTCCCCAGGAGCCTATCAACTCAGCAGGATGCTAGCTGGTCTCTCTGTCCTAGCTAGACAAGGACTGCTGTGCCTGAACTGCAGCTGAACACTAGGGTCACTTGAAGAGTCTGAGCTGAGTTTCCTAGAGGAACGTATAAGGAGGAAGCATAACAACAAATATCAGGTTCCCAGTGTCTTCTCATCAGTGAACAAACTACCCTTTTGGGAAGATGAACTAGCCAGTTCAGATAGGGGAGCTCTGGGTTTTGGAAAGATTTGTCACCAGTCCTTTCCAGTCCATCCCCTGCTTTCTGGCATCAATCCCCACTGTCCTCTTGTGGTGCCATCACAGCACTTCATCCTGTTTCTGTCCCTACTACATGCACTTGCAGTTTCCCCATCTTCAAAGGTTGCTAACCCAGCAAAGAAAGAGTTAAACCAGTTGGCTTTAGCCAAATGGAAGTTGCAGGCCTCAGTACCTTGCTGTCTTCCACAGTCCAGAGGGAAAGAGACGGTTTAGAGACCTGAGGCCCTGGACATGGCTCTCTCCCCTTGTGAGGGGGGAGAACAACACACCACAGCTGCAGGCCTTCCTGGTGCTACAGCTCCTCACACCAGTCCCACGGAGGAGGCCAAAGCCTTCTCATCTAGGTGCAGCAAGGAAACCTCTGCCCTTCTTCACAGGCCAAGGGTGCCAGCAGCCTTTCCCAGAAGGCACCCTTCCCAGCAGGCTAGCCTTCATGTCTGCAGGATATACAGTTCACAGCCAGACACATAACTGCAGCAGCCAACAGCTCTGAGAGCCTGCCCACTTGGGGACCAGCCAGCTCCAGAGTATGCACCCCCCACAATACAGTCCATATCATACCAATCTCTCAGGACACATCCACCACTGTCCCTCCACACCATGCTGTATGCACCCAGCCTACATTGCTCAGGGCCGGACTCGATCCTAAGTCTCCGTGGGCAGGGAGAACGCCTCCCAACGATGTGTGTACGGGTACTGTCTTGCCCTTGTAGCCTGCTGCAGCAGCCCGAGTGCCTTGATGATGAGGCTGAGAGAACGAGGAAGCTGGGCGGAGGAAGCAGAGCCTCCCCCTGACCTATGCCGCTGGCTCTGATCCCTCCATGAGAAAAGAGGTCAGCTCTGGCATGATGCTCCTGGCAGCTGTGACTGGAAAATTGGCATAGACACGGCAAGCCCATCACAGAGCTGCTACCCCATTAACCCGCATGCAGGCCCTGACTCAAGAGGGACCAGTTCCACCAGGCAGCGAGCAGCTCTGCTTGCGTCATGGTTACCTCCCTTGCTTTCCTCCAGAAGGGCAGAGTGCATTCCATGGACCTCGAACTACCCTGGTCCTTATGCTCAGCTGATGCCTTGGTCTCAAACAGCTGCTTCAAGGGATCTTCCCTCCCTGCTCCTCATGCTTCAAGTGGATGTTACCAGGGCAATGCACACATCAAGGGGAAAAACACACTGTAAAACACGTGAGGAGCAGGACTGGTCCTGGAGGAAGCTGAGGTCCGGATGCAGTGTTTTAAGCAAAAGGCCAAGGAGGAAAGGAAGTGCTTGCAGTGAATACAGTGTTGTGGCTTAGCTGCACACTTCCTACTTAAGGGAAAGAAGTGTCCTCTGTCGATCCACAAGGGACAAGGGGACTTTTCCAGCAACAACCACCTCCTGCCCCAAGCACACACCTGATGCCCTGACTGTCCCCAAAGAGGCCCCTGTGCCTTCTCGGGAAGGTCTGTCAGCCTGTGAAGCATGCCACAGCAAGAAGAAGAGCCTGGTTCTAGTATTAGAAATCCTCCCCTGTGTAGCCTCAGGGTGGGCTGGAAAGGAGGGGCATCCAGCCCATCCTGTGGAGCAAAAAGAGCCAGGGAAGAACAGGGAGGATAAAACACTAGAGGTCTTGGGGAGATGCTCCATTTTGCTCTGGTTGCAAGTGCTGGAATTGGCTGAATGAGGCTTCAAGCAAGACAGTCATCTATAGAGATAAACTTAATACCACATACATTGCCATCACTCTCCAGCAAAGATAGCATGAGGACAGAAAAAGCAACCAGAATGGGGACAGTTAATAGGGTTTTGCAAAGTTTTCTGTCCAGATCCTACTGGGAGTCGCTTTGCCTGGCTCTGGAGAAGGAACCTGGCTGCTTCCTTACATCCAYGCAGCAATGGCTCTCTTAAGAGAGTTCCCTGGAAGCAGGAGTTGCCTGCGATCATGCAGGCTGTGCTGTTCCAGGACAGGAACACAGGCAAAGGAGCCTGGCTTGTGCTCTCCTGCTTGTGGGCTCTAGGGCAGGGGAGCGCACCTCTGCCTGCCCTGGGACGCTAATGTCAGCTCAGGTTCCTGCTCATCAAGACCCAGGGCACAGTTAGTGGAAAGCTGTCACAAGGCCAGGGTGGGGGGAACTAGCCACTGGCATCCAAGTCCTTCACTGACCTCAAGCATGGGTTCCCACTGCAGCACACAGACTGTAGGTTCCCAAGGAAGGAGTAACAGAGCAGGACATTGAACCAGGTCCCACCCAAGCCCCGGAGCCTTCCTCTTCTGCACATTTAATGCCGACTTCCACTAAACAGCAAGAACGATGCAGAAATACTTGCCAAAAGGCATCTTAAGCTCTTATTCAGCAATATCAAACACCATCCCCCTTTCTACAAGCAGCAGGAGGAAGGGAGGAGCAGAGTTCCCCTTATTTCCCCCCATCCCCAAGGGAAGCCTGCTCTGCACCAGAAGCCTCTATGTTCCTAGCACAACTAGCCTGTTCACACTACCCCAAATTTCTATCCACACATCAAGAACAGAGATACCCCCTGGCAGGCTACAGGCCAGGCCAACAGGCCTAGAACATACTCCATGAATATGTATGCCAGTTACTGCTGACATTAGTCACCTCAGGGTCTCCTGCTCAGAGCAGGAAACATCACAAGCATTGCTGGTGGCACTTCCAAGCAGAAGCTGCTAAAACATATCCTGCAGGGCACTTACTATTTGCTGAGCCTTTCAGCGAGGCACACTAAAGAACATTGTAACTGGGTGGACAGAGGGAAACAAACACTGCGATGCAGCCTCCAGCGCTAAGTCCTGCCTTCTGAGCAGCCCTGCAAAAACACAGCCTTGGGAACTATCCCTTTCAAGGTGCCTGTGTGCTCCCCTGAGAGGGCGGCAGCGGGGAGAAAAGGTCTYGGCAGATGGAGCATAGCTCCTCTCCTTGCCTTCATCCTTCGCGTGCAGGTGAAGCGCAGTCAACTGGTTTTCCTCCTTCCTGCCCACAGGAAGGCAAGGACGAGCACCTGCTCTGAAGCCAAGTAAGTCTCCAAGCTCCTGTACACGCATTGAAATGCTATGCAGCTCTGCAAAGGGAAAGCAAAAGGGAGGCAGGGGGAGGGATGGGAAAGCCTGGATGAATTCCTTGGCCCTTGCAGTCTGAGACACAGTTGTGAAGAGCTGGGGGAGAGAAAGCTCATCAAGATGTTCACAGAGTCATTTTGCATTCTAGGCAGGGGGACTGACATCAGGCAGAGACCAGACGGACTCTTACAGGGCAGTGGACAATGAGCTGCTTGTCATGGAGACTGCCCACCCCACGCTGAACTCCTCTGTGGCAGAGCACAGCCTAGGCATGCAATAAAATTAGCAATCTAGGCTCTCCCAAATGGAGCATTTCCCATTCTCCTCAGCAGCTCATCCTGGAGTCTCTGCCCCTCACACTCAACATTTGCATCCTCTGCCAAACCTCTGGCAAGAGGAGCAGAAAAAAAAGGAGGGGGGGGAGAAGGAAGAGAGAAAAAAAAAACCCTCAGCTGGGACTCAGGCAGAAATAATGCAGGAGCTGGACAGCTGGGTTACACGTACAGAGGCATTGACACAGGCAAGTGTCTAGCTGTGTTCCTCCAGCCACACCACTGATGTCAGTCAGACATGAGAAAGTGGTCCGAGAAATGCTTAGAGAGAAAATATAAAGCAATAAAGCATATGCCTGCAAAAGCAGCCAGAAAGATGTAAGCATTCATTTATTTTCTCATCGGTAAACTTTATTAAACACATCTGTAATTAGAAAAATGAGATCGTGCTCTCGTAGAACCTTATGTGTTTACTGAAATGTGACATTCTCATGACAGGCTGGGGGAGATGGAGACAGCTAGATACCAGCAGGACTGTGGGTTAAGATACTGTAGATTTCAAGATCAGAAAACCAAAACCTGAGAGACCTTTAGGACACAATGCTCAGGGAGATGAGGTGCAGTTCGGTTATCTGCCCCAGAGGGTGCCAGGAGCATAGGTTATACCTTGGAGACCTGCTTCCTCTCATGATCTGGCACCCACATGGTCTCCCAAGTGCCGTGGGTGATCCACGCTGTGACACCACGCACCTCCTGTTGGGCTCAGCCAAGGAGTTTGTGCCTGAGTCCCTGACTGCCAGGACAGTACAGACTTGCCTGCACTGGGGAGCCAGGGACTCTCTTGGGAGGAGGGTTTCAGCTCTCAGAGATCTGTGAAGAAAAGCCACTGCTCCCGATATGCTCTCTGCCTGTGTGCCAAAGCACTAGGCAGCACACAATGCCTGGAAAGCATAAACATGCCCAGACTGACATGGCTTCCCCAGTCCTACACTGCTCAGATTCACTCAGAAGACCCTGGAGGCATGCAATACGGCAGCTGCCCATCCTATTTCTTCTGCACATCAGGCCTGGTGGTGAACCACATGCTCATGCAGTGGTCCAGCATGCACCAACAGAGACCCAAGCTCAGCCCTTCACTGGCTAACGATGCCATCACACAACTCCCCCCTCTCTCCAGCTGGCTATGAACACCAAGCCTTGGGTCACCCAACCAACTGCACCATTGTCAAAATGCAGCAGCTGGCACCTAGGGTTGAGGGCGCCTTTTCACTCACCAACCTGCACCATCTAGTTCAGCAGAGCTCTGTACAGTGCAAACTGCTTGAAGCAAGAACAGTCCAAGGAAAGATCAGTCCAACCCTCTCAGCACCTGGTGAAAAGCCTTACAAACGATGAGAAGGAGAAGGCTTATGAATTAGCACAAAGCCTCTCACACAGTACAGCAGCAAAGAAAAGTAGCAAATAGCATTCTAGCTGCAGGCAGAGCAGTGGAAAGGCTGTCCTGTGCCATACCTCAAACCTGGCACAGTTTTTGGGCAGCTGAAGGCCTGAGAAGTGCTGATGTGCTCAGTGCAGTGAGGAGGAACACAGTCTGCAGGCCCAGAGAAAAAGCAACAAGAAGAAAATGCACTTTAAGCAAGCCTGGACAAAGCACTAAAGAACATTCAAGAGGGATTAGTTCAGTATTAATTAAGAAGGAGGACCCAGCAAAGGTCCACACCTCTCTGTCTCCTCTGCATCCCTCCAGCCTACATACAAACTTCCCTGCATGCTTCATCTCTTGTATAAGCCAATCAAGCAGCCTCTTCTTGCAGACACTGATCCACAGCTTTGATCAGGCAGGCTCAAATTCTTCAAAGCAAAAATTAAATGCATCCTTGTCCTGGGTCCAAAGTCTTTCCAGCTGGCTTTGCATCAGGCCTCAGATATCTATTAGCAAAGCGCAAACTTTTTTTTTTTTTTTTTTTTTTTTTTTTTGAGTACCAGTTCCCACCATCAGCACCAGTGTTGGCAGGTACTGTAACTGCCATGGCCAGCTCCTGGCTCTGTGCTGCTGCTCTGTGCACTGCTTTGCAGTGGTTTGCATATCGCTAGTGGTATATGTCTCGCTGCTTAGGAACCCCTGGTCCTGCTCACAGTACAGCTGTAAGAGCTGTAAGCAAAGCCAACCATGCAGGTGACTCATCTGCACTGGGATAGTGCCTGGCAGGGATAGAAACAGATTGTAACAGCAGGGAGCATTTGGCTCTGCAATGAACCTGGGTTTGATTTTCTCCTAAAGGCAACCAAGATCTATAGAACTCATCAGCAAAGTGAGAAGGAAGCATGATTTCCCCACCCAAAAAGAGGAGGGAAACTCATCCTTGTACTTTGTCCTGAACCTGCTGGAGGGTGATCCTAAAGGGACACGGACATTTCAGAGATCCTTGCTTACTTTCTGGAGCTCAGTACTAGACTGTTCCTTTGTTTCAAGGACATGACCAGGGATGTTTGAAGAACTCCTTCCCCTGGAGAGGAGAAAAAAAAAAAAAGAAAATTTCACTCTTCAGGCTAGGGAATTTCAGCCTGAGGGAGATCTTCAAGTTTCAGGTGAAACCCGATCATTTTCCTTCTACAACTTCATCCTGATAGTCCTCCCCAGACCACACTAATTAATCCCTCTCTTTCCTTGGAGCCTATTTTCTCAGCCATGATTTTCAATGCAGAGAGGAGATTTTGGATGATAACTTTCATTAGGATCAGGAGAGCTTTTAATTTCATGACTCTCTGTCCCTTTCAAGATGTCCTGACCACCCAGGATAGTCGTCTACAAAACCTTGCCTCTGAGCATCAGCAAAGCCCTTCAGACTGCCTTCACCCACTGGAAACCATTGTCTTGCCAGGCAGTATGGATTTAGCTCCAGACAACTAGGTCTTGTTTATTCCTTTTTGCAGGAACTCCCTCCAACCTGTCACTAACACTGTCTAGTCACATGGTGCCCTGAACATCAGGCACCATGCCAAGAAAGGCTGCACCAGCGCTGTACCATGGCTTGAAACGCCGGCATGCCACGATTTGTGCTCCATCATCTCACAGCCAACCAGTCTGCCGTCAGCCTAACGGCCCTTCAGTCTCTCTGCTGCTCTGGGTTTCCCTCCTGTTTTACACATTGCTGTCCTCCGACTCAAGTTTCCATGTCCCTCTGGATTTGGTACTCCTGGGTGTTTGCAACAACTGTTGGTTTAGTAGCCCTCGGCAAAGGGCGGATGTCCCTGCCCGGTCATCAGGGAATCACTGACAGTATCTCCCAGGGAGGTGGTATAGCACAGCAGCACCCATGCAACACCATGCTGTGGCTTTGCTACTAGGAAGGTAGGCTTGGATAACAAAACAGGCCTTGTAGTCACTATCCCACCCCAAGGAACCAAGGCAGACCTGGCATTTGGCATTGCTAGACCATTTATGAGGTGTCAGGGCTGTCCCCAGTCCCAGCTGCCCTCATCTTGCTTGCCTTGTGGCAAACACTAGAGCCTCAACTCTACCTTGACACTCCCGGAGTCCCATCCACACGTCCCATCCTGTCTGCAGCAAGGGTCTGTCTCTTCCTTCACCATCAAGACAAAGTCCAAACTATTCACTAATTTTCCATGCGGGATCTGTCAGTCAGCTCTCAGTCTGCATGGCAGTGTCACAGCCAACCTGATTTGCATTAAATTTTGAGTGCAAGATTTCATGAGTCACCAAATCAAACACTTTAGTTCCAAATATACCTACCTGTCACATTCCCTTCAAGCTCTCAGGCTGCAAATCTATCAGAAAGCAATCAAGTTTGTCTGCCAGCCTGTATTTTATAGCTTGTAAACAAATAGTGCTTACTGCTTGGCTTCCCTTGTATCCTGTAAGCATACGCTGATATTTATCTTTCATTTGTTATATCACTTAAGTTTAGTGGTGAGACTAATGAGGTACTGGATTTCACATTGTAGATTCTGTGGAGCAGTGGCCACCTCACAACTAAGCCCTAGTTGTGAACTCTTCAGTGCTCTGGTTATATGAATAAGTCGCAGAAAATAGGGCCTCCTCATCTATCACCCAACACCCCAGCAGTAGCACTTCTACCCATTCTTGATAGATGTTTGCCAACCCCACAGATGGAGACTCCACCATCTCCCAACACCAGTGGTTTTCAGCTTCTGGTTTACGGATCCTAATAGCTTATGCGCTGCTCCTCAGGGGATTGCCTTCTTAGTTCCCTCTTGCATGCTTATCACCTGTGCTTACATTATTTGCACAAGGGTCTACCCCAGGTTGGCTCTCCCATACTTCATTCATTCATCAAGAGTGACTATACAGGATCTTTACTACACAAATACCACTTCAGCTTTTGAGTATTGTAAAGAACTGTTCAGGTGTRTCACAGCTGGCTTGGCTGAAACATGAACCAATCCTTCCTGATGACCTTTAATTGCTCTGAATTTTTCATGTTTCTCTCCATTTCTTAAGTGACCAAACACCATCTTGTCAGTTTTACACAGACACACATTTTAAGGAGGAGCTTTGCACCTCTCCCAGCTTTCATCCCTTTTCCCCTTGTTTAGCAGAAAGCTAATCTCATTTTAGAGCTTCTTGTTTATGTCCAGTCTTAATCCTCTTGTGCATACAGGGGTATTAACATATTTGCCTTGCCTCATGCTTCATATCTGTCCCCTACCAGCTTTCACAGTCTGTGTATTCTCATCTCCACCCAACTTTTCTTCTTGAATGCAGAATCTTGCTCATGAAACCAGGTTTTTGAGTTATTCTCTCAAGGTCACATTGACTGTTTCCTCCTCCTCATGTCTGCATGACAAGAATCTTTACCTTCTTGAAGCACAGCCCTCAAATACACTGGGCAGGACTATAAACCCTTACCTATACACTTCTCAGCACTTCCCACTAAGGAAATCCTTGGTGATGTAAATCACCAAGCAGTGTCAGGGAACCTCTCTCAGAGTTGTCAAAGCCACCTCTCAGGGCTCTGCAGCTGGTTCCTCTGCAGGAGCTGGAGAGATATCCTATTGCATCAGCCCTGGGAGCATCCCCACTCTGCAGGACGCAAGCAGCTCAGAGAGGTCAGTGGGAGATAAGCTTCCCTCTCACCCTGCCCTCCTGTTCTAAGCACTGACAACACTCAGTGCAGGGCTGGGGAAGCATCTCTTGGATGGTACTGCAGAAAAGCTTCATAACCATGCTTTTTAGCAGCTGCTCCACAGAGACTCAAGAAAATTGAAACCCCGCATCAATTCAAGAACCATGGCAAAAGGGGCATGCAGGCTGCTTACATCATCATCCCTGGAAATGACACTTAGCAGTGAAGAGAAAACCCCCCCCCCCCCCCATATCAGGAGGTGAGGAAGTTTGGCACTAGCAGGGAAGGGCTCCCTGTTCACACAGAGGTCAGCACTCCTGCCTCACACTTGCTCCACCAGCAGGAAGCACATGGGAAGGAGAAAGAGGAAGCTGGGAGGGAAATCTGTGGGCTCTGAGGTGCAGCTAACTGCAGGGGTAAGCAGCCAGGACACTGCATGACCTGCCACAGAAGCTATTTCTCCAAGTCAGTGAGAACAGCTACTTCAAAACCTGACACCTGCACCTTTCCCATAACAAACAGGCAAATCCCTTTCTAAGGCCCTTAGATATAGACAAGCAGTCTGCAGCTCCAAGTATTTGCAGTTTGCAGGCAGGGGATGTTCACACCTTTTCTTCACCTTCCTTAGTGTGCCTGTAGAGCAGTGTTTGCCTTGCAGGGTCAGTCTACAAAGTACCTGTGACACAGGCAAGAAACAGATAAAAGGTCAACATAACCACAGCCCTGAAGTATAGAGTCCAGCTCTCTCGATGACTCCCGAGAGGAGGTTCAGCAGCCAAAGCAGGAGGAGGAAAGTAGTCAATTGTTTCTGAAGGGCAGCCGACATCAGCAAAGGGTTCTCTCAGCCAGAGGTCAGGAAGCAGCCAACAAGCCAGGACAGTTGCAGAGGAGCATCTATGAACCGGCACCCTGCGGCAGCTGGGGAAAGACTAAGAGGAGCCAGAGCTCCAGCAGCAACAGTGCTGCCCAACTTGCAGCACAGCACAAGGGCTGACACAACCTGCTGGTACAACCAAGAGCAGGAGGGCAACCTCAAGTGCAAGGATGTCCAAGCTAGGATACTGTTGTGCTGGAAAAAACATGACTTTAGAGTGGACCATTTCCCTCATGTACTCCACACCAGCAGCTACTCCACTCTAACATGGAAGATGGAGAGCGAGAGAAGTTGCACAGCCCATGGGCATGTGCTGCAAGATAACAAGTTTGAGCTCTGCGAGGAACTGAATAAATAATGA
This sequence comes from Apteryx rowi, assembly GCF_003343035.1. Classification (NCBI taxonomy): domain Eukaryota; kingdom Metazoa; phylum Chordata; class Aves; order Apterygiformes; family Apterygidae; genus Apteryx; species Apteryx rowi. Next base: position 3,219,794 of record NW_020450805.1, on the reverse strand, counting down.
AGGTCATAGCTGAGCGAGAGGGACATCAAACAGCCTTGAGACTGCCCCTGTTCTCAAGCCCTCATCCACACTGCTACAGACAGAACTGCTGGACCCTGCATGGGGTATCAGAGCAGAGACGCTCCCTCCCTTTTCTGCAGACTGTTAGTCCTGACAATGCTCAATAGCACTACAGATAGGGAATTGCTCCCCAATATCTTTTGCCTGCTGGGAAGTCTGAGGCTGGAATACCTCATTATTATTATTTGAGGAGTTTTCAGGGTAGATCTGCTTATCTTTGACTGCCGAGGCAAGGGTCTATATCATGCAAGGTTACTTGCATGCACTAGGCTGGGGACTTCAGGCCCTGTGCCAGCCACCAGCACTTGAGAGATGCTGACTGGGCTGTTCTTTTCAGTGGTCTCTCTCCACCCTGCAGCGCTTGGCAAGAGGAGCTGGGCCTGGCTTGGGAACGCAAGGAACAAAGCATCGGTCTGGCTCTACGCACAGAGATGACAGCATTCAGTCAAGACCAGGAACACAGAAGTGGTACTTCAAGGCAAGCAGCCTGGCTCCCAGACGTGCAGATAAAGGTGTGCAAGATAAAGTGGCTGCTTAGAGTTGAAGGAGGGCACTGAATTTTAGGCAAGACGCAGCAATACAAGTTTCAGGTCAACCGGACTTCCATTTCATTGTTAGGATAAACAAAGAAATAGCACTTATAATTGGGCAAAGCCACTCTGAGTCGCTGTGCTTACCTGTGGAGCACAGCTCCACAAGAGCAAATATCAAACCCATGAAAATTTGGCAAAGACTGGCAGTTGGTAACCTGGGCTTCTCTTGCCTGCAGTCCCAGGCTGAAACCAGGGTGAGCAGTGGGCTCTAACCTATGAGGAACACTGAGGTCCCAACTCGACTTGAAGAAGATGGCTTTGAGATCACACCAGAAGAAACACTGAGCACATCAAATACTGTGTGCCAAGGGTTGCCAGAGGTGAAGTTAGGAAGAGCCCTTCTGCCTCTCCACCCCACATGGGTCAGCATTGCACAGAACAGTGGATACCAGGCATCTGGCAGCACCTCAGATTGTGCCTGCCAGGGAGAGGATGCCAGGTGACTGGAGCACACGCTGGGCTCTGCTCCACCAGGCTGCTATCTCAAAAGGAGAACAGCAGCAAGTGCTTTCCATGGGCTTGAGTCAGTCTTGTCCTTGGAAAACACCAGTGCTAAGCCCAAGAGTATCGAAGCATCATGCTTGGAGCTGTCATAAGACAGCCTGGGCACCTGGAAGCTGCTTCCCATGGAAAGCGCTGCCCTAAACAGAGTGCAACTCCAGTCAGACAGTTCCCCACTTATTTGCAGACACAGCCCCAAGAGGGACCACGCTCAGAAGAACTGCACTGCTCCCGCTGCCTCTTCTGCCACGCTCAACCTGTTCATCGCTCTGAACATCTACTTTAAGGCCTGGGGAAAGGAGCAGGTGGGAAGGGACAACAGAACTCAAAGCAACACCCTGACCAAATCACAGTGAATTTCTGGGCGCTCCTAGCACAAGGCCTAAGGAGCAAATACCCACTAACAGAGCTTGAACCTGATGCTTACATGTAAATGGGAGCCAAAACCCCACCACTTATTTGACTATGTTTTCAGATTTCACCATTCCCTCCCAAAAAGCTCCCTCATATTCTCTGCTTCTACAGACTTCTAATGCCGAAAGGAAACAGCATGACTGCACTGATAGCTGGGATGCAAACCCAAGTCTGGGGCAATCTCAGTTCTGACCCTGTGCCTCTGTCCTTGCATAAAGCTCTGGAGTGCAAAAGTTACTCAGTACCCATGACCCTAACCCTCTCCTGTACGTGGATACAGCATACTGTACAACACTGGCAGGATGCAGGAAGGTGTGCTGTAGGCTTCCACCACAAAAAACACAAAACCACCCCACAAAAAAACCCACAAACAAACAAACACCAACCACACACACACACCCTGGCTGTTTCCCTCAAGTGGAAGTGGCATCTGGCTGTATGGACAGATCTGAAGCACAGCATCACAGAGGTGGGCAGAAGGGGCAGTACACCCAAATAAAGAGTAGCCAAATAAAGAGTGGACCCCAAAGACAACCAGGAGCCCTTTCAGACAGCAAATCTGTTCTTCGCTGGTTCACACACCAAAGAGGGTAAATATAGTGGTCCATATCTCATTTCTGGATCTGGTGTGTCATGGTAACATGTCATGTCACGGTAATACACCACATGTATTACATGAAATGGTAACTCACCTGCCAAAGCTGTGGCTGAGGCCTGCAATATATCATGACATAGAAGAGCAAGAAATTCCTCCAGAATTTTCACTGTAGGAGAGAAGTGTGCCCAGCCTTCTCAGACATATCACAGGACCAAGACTATAAAAAAACTATTAGTAGACTATGGCATTTTGAGATATTAATTACTAATTAATAACTCAGATGGGGTTACTGCTTAATATTTCTCCCAATGGAAATCTAGCTTTGGCAGTGGTATGGACTAGTGCTTGTTAAGATAGTCATTCAAGGATCTTCATGCAAAAGAAATCACCTCTGCTCTAAAAAGCTCCTAAGTACATACTTATCTTGAAATGCTCTCATTGAAGTCATCAGGTCTTAAGTATATGGCTAAATTAAAGTGTTTGCCTAAAAAGGGACAGGCTCGAGCACTGTTCTCTGCCTTCCCTGCATCAAGCACCAAATGTTTTCCAGGCCCATTCTCTGAACACTTTAAGTGTACTATCAGCTCCGCCTCAGCTGACCATCTCAGAGCAGAGGCAGCAAAGATCAAGTAGCCTAACCAGAACTTCTCTGTGGTGATGAATAATAGGTTCCCGTGGTACATTTTATATTGAGTGGTTAAACAATGATCCTAGACTGGAAAGCTTCCTTCTCTTCATGGGGAAATGGCTCCAGCAGACTCTCAAAGCATGTCCTTTCTCCTGTTTTTGTTTCTTAATTTCATAACTCCCATTCCTGGTGACCCCTCCCAAAACACTGCTCCCCCTCCTCATTCTTCAATCCCTTGCTGTCAGGAGACATCTCACACACTTGTGTCTCTGCTCTCCTGAAGTCAAGCTCTGCACATCTGTCATTTTTTCAAGCACACCTTTTCAGCCTCTGATTGTTTTCATGGCTGCCCTCCAAAGTCCCTTCGCTCAGTATCTTTCTGGCAATGTTATGCCAAAAACCCCAAGCATGGATACAGTCAGAACCACAGAGAGAAAGGTATTGTCTCCTTGCTCTGGAACTCCTTCGTATTCACAGCCTGAGAGGCTGAAGAGCCCTCTTTCTGTCCCATCATGGCCAAATGTGTAAAACCCCATGCCCTGACATCCCAGCTTGTCCTCTCATTCCCCATTTCCTTCCTTCCAGCATGGCTGCTTCCACTAATGTCCAAATTGTCTAGAGCAGAAGGGGGGAGGGGGGGAAGCTATTTTTTATAAACGCGATAGTTTAACAAGCATCAATTGTTATATGATGAACTCCCACTTTTCCTGTTTACATCAACACACATTCAAACATTCTAGCTCTCTTGTTTGGGCATACTGGGACACACACTCGAGCCTTGTTGCCAGACTTGCTGCAGATCATCAGTACTAGTGTCAAGGCTTATCTGGCTCTTGGCAAACACCACCACACAACAAACATGGCCTTTGTGTCTCGTCACTGTTACGGGGTATTTTGAAAAGGTCTCCTGCATAAAGCATTTGAGTATCTCAGAACTTCACCAAACAGCCATATCACCTAGAAAGCCTCTTGTATTCTCACCAGGGAAGGTGACCCACAGCTGCCAAGTGCAATGGCAAGCTCCATTATGTGTTGGAAAAGAGGTTTCCTAACATCTGCTTTTTCAGATCATGGCACAGAAGGACATGTGCTGCAAGCAGGAGATAAGGTCAGAATCTCTTAACCAGGACAATTTGCTTTTTATCAATGGAGAAAGCACAGCCATACCACCTCATCTCACACACTGGGTCAGTCTGTTCCTAGAATGTCTTTTGCTTAGCTCTTCCAAAGCATCCCAATCAGCTCAGAGGTGCTAGCTCAATACTCCACACAAAGTGCTAGGCAGCATTAGGTTTACCTGGCTTAAAACAGAACCTGGACAACACGGATTAATGCCAGACAATGCTGCTCATTTAGGGAGCAAACTGAGCAAACTCTCCAATCATCAAACTGTGAGAGCTTTCAGACTCTGCTTGCTCTTTGAAAGCCATTGCCACGCTCCAGAGAGCTCAGTGGCTTCTCCATAACCCTAGCTGCTCATTTGACTCCTAGGCACTCCCCTGTGCTCCCTTCTGTGCCCATTACTGGCCTAACAGAACAGAAAACCAAATGCCCAGGGCTCCATTCTGTCAGCACATCCTACATGGCCTTTCTGGCATTAGTTACCAGTCGCTCCCTCCTATTTTATAGAGGAAGAGGAGGTAAAGTCATAGGTCCCCTGCTAAACATCATCCTAGCAGGTGGTATATCCCAGATATGCCAACGCACAGCTCCTCCTCTGATCACAGCCACATGCCATCCCCTCTGTGCTGTACAGAGCCAACCCCTGACAGGGACATCCCCTCCTCACCCTCCACAACCTGGGATGGACAGCAGAGGTCACAGCCATTTCTTAAGCGAGAACTCTTAAGCCAGGCTCCAGAGAAGAAATGGTTTTCCCTTTCCTCCACCATCCATCTCCCTCACCACTGCAGGAGCCCAGAGGAGGAGGAAGGAGTGGCACGTGTGGCCTCATCTCAGGCAACACTCACAGCACAGGAGGTGGCTCCCTGGAGTTGGGGCCAGTGGCAGGGCAGAGACCACCCCTGGATGGAGTGGGGAGCAGTCCACTCTGAACACAGCTGCCTTAAGCAAAGGGGAAAGAAAGGTTAGTCTGAGCGAGAGGAATACGTCCAGACATTAGCAGGACTGGAGCCTTCAGAGCAAACCTTCCCTGCTCCCGGCTATATTTAGCTCCTCCATGTTCTCAAATGGAAAAGTACAAGGATGCAGGAAGGTAACACCTCCTCCAACCTTTTCTACACAGCTGGTCCCACTGCTGCCAACCTGCCCATTTGTTTATGCTTGAGGCCTGTCACTGTAATCTTGCCACAACCCTGTAAGCAAGCAGGAGGGCTGGAATTTCACCCCTGGCAGCCTGCCTTTCTCTTACGCCATCTAAGTGGCATCCCAATCAAAGCCTCTGAGGAATCCTGAAGCACGGAAATAAGGCCTCCACTGAGGCTGTGGTGCCAGCCACTGTGCATCGCTGCTGGGAACTGACTGCTGGGTTCAGATGGCAGGGGGACAGGTCCTTTTAGAAGTGCCAGCCAATACTAGGTCCAAGATCAACCCTGGTGCAAGGAGTTTTGCTGGGCTCCATGTCATGCAAGCATCCTTCAGCTGACTCTGGCTTATTGCAGGCCCTCAGAAATCCATAGCCCAAGCCATGTTTTAGGTTTAGCGTTTGCTCTGAAAATGACACATGCCAATGGATGTATGCATGGTGTCTTTCACCTGGCTTCCCAGAGGGCAAAGCAAAGCAGCCCTTGGGAGTTGTCTGCGTGTTTTTAAGAGTCTCACCTGGATGCTGGTGTGCATGCCTTTCCCTAGTCAGGGAGTCAGGGACTATTTCAACAGAAGGAAGCTGACAGGTATTCAGCCTTAAGTTTTACCCCACTACTGCTAGTTGCAGTGTCTTTGTCTCTATGGAAAGTACCTATGGTCCTTCATGGATAACTGTAGCCAAAAACAGCTATGTGCATTTCATTCCTTCCTCCCGAATCCTAGTCGTTTTCAAGGCTCCTCTTCTAACGCCTTTCCTTGCTCCCATTTATGTTGCTAGCACTGGAAGCCTGTGGATGCCCCTCCAGGGCCAGGTGAAGAAGGGCTAGCACTTAGGCAGCTTCCCAGCCATGCCCACAGCAGACCCTTTCCTGAGGGATCACCTCCACATGCCTGACAACATGACAGACTAGCTTGCAGCTTCTAGGCCCAGGTCCCACCACACCTGTGCTCAACAGCATACAAAACTCCTCCCGATATAGCATCAGTTGCCTATTTATAACACTCTGTTTACCAACACAGAGGGCTCACTCATTGGAAGCAGAGGACTAGATAAGTCAAGGGGTTCAGGAGCTCCAGGCTGCTCATGCTCTTTCTCCTGTTATGGGAAGATCAGGAGACTGTGGGAGAGTTACTTAGGGCTGGATGCTACAAAGTAGCTGATCACCTGCAGCTCCCTTTCCAATGCAACCAGAGTTGAGAGCATGCTCAGCATTTTTTAAATCAGATTCTTAAGCTCTGGATAGATCTTCCCATGAAAGGGCAAGAACAATATTGATTAGATCCACCACACAAGAGAACCAGTGTCCCTTTTAGCATACTCCAGGCTTTGGAATCATGGAGTGTCAGCAGGTGTTGAAAWACAGGCTTAACATAAGGTCTCCAAAAAGCCTCCCGGCAGCTCCTGTGACCCTCTTCCAGCAGCTCCATGCAGGGCTGTTGGTTGCTAAAATGCTTTGATAGTGTTTCTTCGAGCAGYGCCCATCTCCTGTGGGGGGACTGTAACCCTGCCAGTTGGCGTTCCTCTGACAAGCTGGTGGAAATATGACCCCAGATGCTCACTCCAGTCCTGCCTCCCTTCTGGCCAGCCATTTTGGTATTACATTTACTCAGCACCCATGAGAACAGTTAGATTTCAGTGATAGTATAAAGCAAGGACATCTGAATGCTGAGCACTACACACTGCCATCCTTCAGCAGTGAGCAGAGACAAGCACAATAAAGCTTGCTATGGGTCTCAAAGCGGGGGGGACGGGGGGGGGGGGGAAGAGTGACTACAAAACCCAGGGCCACATGAGTATCTCTAACATTTGGGACACCATCCAGGAGTTAGACTCCTGTGCAGCAGAAAGCAAAAAATAAGCATCTCCTAGGGCTGCTTAAATTCCGGAGACCTTACTCTGGTGTCTAAGGTGGCACCCCCTCTTGGGCAGCTGAGAATGGGCCCCCGAGTTTTAGAGCATGCAATGATGTTATTGAACTGAATACCCATATGGTGGCAGATCAGAGTCTTGAAACACATCCAGGCAAAATAACCGGTGCCAGCTCTTGGCTCCTCCCGAAGCCACCGCATTTTCCATTCCTCCCTCCTGGCTGAGCCCAGCTGTCTCTTGATGCCAGGCTCATTTTTAGAATCTCACATTTTCCTCTCCCTCTTGGAGAAAGTTATTGCTTTCCAGCTCTCAAATAGCTAAAGACCTTCCACTCTACCAAACTGGTAATGGACCCTCTGGCTCCATTCCTCTTTGTGATTTCCTGGATCCATCCATTACACTTAACCAGCTCCAAAGAGGCTAGCATATGTGGGAGAGGATATGCACTTACATTAAGAGGTTGGATCAATTTCCTTGTCTTTACCTCACCTAATGGGCATAAGGATGATTGTCCCAGTGGCTTTACCAAAAAGCCTCAGCCACGGTTTGATGTTTGTTCAGTCACAGCCAGACTTGGAGTCAAGAGGCCTGCCTGGAGCTCACCACATTAGCAATAGGAACACAGGACATCCTCGGGTGTAGGCCCCAGGAACTGCTGGCCAACCCARTAACAGGAGTTTCATCTATAAACCACCCTGCTCTGCTTGTCCTCATGCCCTATTCCCTCAATACAGCTTCTCCTCCCTGAAGAATCAAGAACTTTGTGCAGTGAAGCCTTCACACCCACTGCTGTGCCACAAGAGGTGAAGCGCATCGCTTGCATGTGGGGTCTTTGTCGTAGCAGGGTTTTGCTGGGGGAACAACTCCTAGATGGCAACTGGGAAACGACGAAGACTCCCTGCTACAGGGAACAGGGAAAACCCCTATAACTGCTCTAGTCYACCACAAAATCCTCCAGCTCCAAGTTTAGCTAACAAGGTAACCCCGAGCAAATACATGACCCAGGTGCCACCACTGCTGGCACTGGCAGCAGCCCCCCATCTGTCAGTGAGGACAGCTACGGAACAGTGCTTGGAAGGACACAGCAAGGAAGGGGCAGGAATGTACCAGCGGCACTGCCCATACCCCACACAGCGCACTGCAGCCCCTGTGCCAACAGCAACGCAGGATCCACGCCATGGGCAACTGAGTGCTGCCAGCTCCCTACCTCTTCCCAGCCCTGCCTTCTTACCTCAGAGAGGTCAAAGACTCAGTCTCAGTGGCCTCAGGAAATGCAAGCTCACCTTGGTGTCCTGCTGCTGGGTCGTTGTTCTCCACCGGTTTCCCACGGTTTCACATGGCAGCTCCCCTCCGTGAAATGTGGCCCCACTGTTCCCATCTGTGCCCTGGCCCACCCACTCCTCCCTCAACTGATTCACCCCCGCCCCCCAGCACTGACTCACTCCCTGCACTCTTCCCCTCTACCGTTCATGTGCTCATCCAGCTCACCTCCTCCCACCATCAGAAATCCCTACCGCACCAAGTCACAGGTTGCTATATTGGCACCTACACAATGCCGGAGTTGAGTAAGCTGCCAGCCTTGCACAAACTTGGGCACTGCTGCTCCACATACCTCCTCGTTCACTCACAGACCCAGGGATTGCACTGATATGTGCCGCTGCTCCCGTGTCAGCTCCGCCTCACCGAGGAAGCAACCACGAGATGAATATTTGGGTCTCAGATTACTCTGTTGTAGAGACCGGCAGAGGAGTGGTGTGGGTCTGTGATGCAGGAAAACCTGGGTCTATTCTGAATCTCACCACTGATGTACTGTGCAACTGTAGGCACATCACTCATACGCCCCATGCCTCAGTTTCCCTGTCTGTCAAAGAGGAAAATGACATTCAACTCTCCCAGGGAGACCACACCATTAATTCACTCCATTTTCCAGATTAAATGTAATAGCAGCACACAAATATTTCTTCTTGTTCAAGCCTCAATCTGTGGTCAGCTGGAATCCTTGCTCAGTTACTAGGGATGAAGGGTATGTCCTGGAACTGTCCCCCCATTTCTGTCAATAAGATTTGGCGAAGCAGCAGGGATTGTCATTGCCCTGCTGTTCCTTCTTCCTCTAGGGCTTTTACATACTGTTTTTAAGGATTTACCCTTCTCTGGTACAAGTAACACTTGTCTTGTCACTGCTCAAGAGTTTCACAAGCCACAGGATTAAAACCAAAACAATTTCTGTTCCCCCCCCCCCCCCAGCTGCTCACAGGACTCTGAGTAGCTATAACAAAACTGATCAGCACAAACTTCACTCTGCCTCCAACAACTCAGATGAGCTCTGAGTAGCCACAGAGATGCTGGAATGGCTCCCTGTCTGTAGATTCAGGAAGGCAGCATTTAGAAAGTTTTGCCACCACTAGTTTTATTTTTTTGTCAAAGATTAATGCTTAGGCTCTTCAGGATTAGGTGCGTTCCCTGCACACGCACCTCTGCTCTCAAGGAAGAGGATAGTTGAACTGGCCGGTGAGTTTGTCACGCCATGGGGTTGAGTGCCCTGCTCTGCATCAGGCAAACTGCAGTGAAAAAGGGACTAACACACATGAGCCCACCCAGGAGCAAAGGTCTCTGGGATGTCAGCCCCATGTCAGCAGGAGTCGTAAATACTCTACATGGCAATGAAGAGGACTCTCACCCACAAAAGACCAAGCCTTTCCTCACTACACACACAGCCATGTGAGGGATATTTTTCAAGCAGTGAGAATGAATGAAAAAAATACTTTGTCCTGAGGGGAAGAGTAACTTTCAGCATTGAGCACTCAGACTCCTTCCCTCCTGCACTGTATTCACAACATATCCCTGCACTGTACTCCTAGAATCACTCCTGTACATCAGGCTGTGTGATGCAGAGATACTAGATCTCTCCCACTGGAGCTAATACCACATTGCTGCAGCGAACAACCTTTGCACAATAGGGTTAATTCAAAAATCAGTTTGCCTCACTGTAGACAGAATCACCCAACCCTGACAGCTGGTGTCAGAAGAGGCTTCTACTATTTCCACCAACTGCCCAGTGCATGTGGGACAGGACCACCAGCCACCCCCGTTGGGGGCAACAGCCCTGGTCCCATCACTGGATCAAATTCCTGGGTAGGAAGTGCCTCCTCAGCAGCCAGGGAGGGGGCTGGCCTGCTGGCCAAGGGACATGCCCTGAGCAGCCCAGCACCTCCCCAGCTCATGGCAAATAGCACGGGGAATGTACTGAATGGACCCCCTGCAGTTAACGCAGACAAGCCTTGTGTGCCAACAAACCTAGCATATCCATTTCAGCACAGTGGGTTCCTACCCAAGGATCGTGCCAGTGGCTCAAAGCACACAAGGTGTCTCTCATAAATGTCCCTCTCCACTGATGTTTGAGAGGCCAGCTGGCTAGCAGAGGCCGCGAAGAGGGTCTCCATTCCTGCCCTCTCCACTCCCTCGCTTGACACAGCCTCGGCAGCAGGGCTCCTAGCGCAGAACCAGTTACACTAGCATAGGCGATCAGCACAGTGCAGTCTCTTCAGGGAAGAGATCAGTGTCACTCTTCCCAACTGCTGCCCGAGTCACGGGAGCCCCTTGCTGGCCTCCTCCCGGCCCTGGCCTCACTGCCCACCCACATCTCAGCCGAAGGAAGTGTAGGGGGATCCTGGCGATGGTGGAGCCTGCTCCGACTCCCTCATCCTCTCTTTTGCAAGGAGCAGGGGGTGCTCCACTCAGTTCCCCCCCAGCCCCATTCCCTATCCACACACTTTTCATCTTGTATCTCTCATGCCTCTCTGCATCCAGCATTCTCCACTGTTTCCTTTTTTCCTTTAGTCCTTCTCTTCCTGAAAAGGGGTTCAGGTTTTGTTAAGGTCAGACCAATGCCCAGCCCTACAGGGAGATCCCAACAGGGACAGTGACAATTGAAGGTTATACTTAGGGGCAGCACATAAGCCTGACCACTTTCTGTGGCCTCTTTTTGTTCTCCCCCAGCATCCACAGCCATCAGATTAGGATCATAAAAACTACATTCCTGCCTGTTCCCTTTGGTATTTGGTTTGGGCTCATTTTCCAGAAGACCGTCTAATCCTTTCTGTTTAACTGGCTGACGTTATTTGTCTCCCTGGTCTCATGTGGCGGCAAACCCCAGCACTCCTCTCCCTGCTCCATGGGAGGCAGGGAGTGCCTGCTGACAGAGGAAACCCTGGCAAGCCAAGGAGCCCCACCTCTAATGAACCTCCCTCCCTCCCTCCCTCTGCTCCCCGCGGCGCTCAGCTGGCTCTTCTGGGGCCCTGTCTGCTCTCTGCAAGCGGTACCTACCTCTGTCAGCAAAGCACACTGCTCTGACTCAAAGGCATGCCAGGGTGCTGCAGTGCTGAGAAAGGAGCAGATTACTCCTCTGGCACCGCAAGCAGCAATACTCGTCAGCAGAATCTCGCCCCGGCCCTTCTCATGGGTTGGGTTACCAACAGATGGGGAAGACATTTCTGTCCCACAATCCCAACACATGTCTTAAGAAAAAAGCAGGGGAAGATCAAAAACAGCCCCTCCTCTCTCCCCCAGCCATATCAAACCTCAAACCCTCATCAATTCTGTAATCTGGCTGGCTCCTGCAGACAAAACAGGGGATTAAAACACAGCCACCCATCTCTAACTGGGGAGACAGAGCAGGAATAACAAGGCAGCTGGGCCTATGCTCCAGGCCACGAGGGCCCCAACTGCTTGGGTAGGAAGAGAGAGTGTTGCCTCAAACCTCTGTTTGGGGGCTCTGCAGCCAGCTTTGCAAGAAGTTGTTAGGAAGGACTTTGCAATCAGTAATGCGCAAAATGGCATCTAGGGAGGGACAAGTTTGGGAATGCTCTGAAATGTCAGGGCAGGCTGGGAGGCAGTTAGAGATTGATAAGGATGATTGGCAAGTTCAAAACAGCCCGGGGGAGGGAGGATAAAAATCAGGCAGGCAGGCTTGTAATGATCCAGACAGGCTCACCACACTGCTGTAGCTTTTCAGGACTAGGCTAGGTGTTTCCAGTTCGTGTTCTTTCCCATTCAGCCACAATACACAGTTCTACCTCCACCACTGTTTAGACAGGCTGGAGTTTACCTCCATTAAATAGGTCCTTTTCTTGCTCCAAGAAATGCAGTACGAACAACAGATAGAGCATACATACCACAGTCCAAATACCAATCCCCCCCCCCCCATCCTCAGCTATCTGAAACCTACTTTGTTCTCTATTTACCAGCCATGCACTTTTCAGCACTTCTTTCCTACCCATATAGTCACTCCCATATATTTTGAAAATGGACTCATTAGACCTTCACACCTCCACTACTTTGATTGTCCCATTTTTTCCTCTTCCCTTAACTTCTGGGCTCCAACTACCTGCCCCTATCTGATCTTTCATATCAGGCCAACCCCAGAGACATCTGCCAGCACAGCTGTGTCAGACAGAGAAGCAAAGGCCCATATGATCAACATGTCTGTACAGGCATAAGTTTACTGATGGAGGTGCAGTTATACTGGCAAAACTGCTTCTCAATGTTTTGAGGTGGTGATGGTAGCTGGAATAAGCCAGACTGAGAATCTGCCAAAACAATATATCAGCAGAGCGATCAAAGCAGGCAATCCCACACATCAAGCAGGCCAGAAGACTGCATGTGTTTTGAAGTAGGCACCTAATATACCTCACAGACAGGACCCAGACCATGCTGAAATACTGAGATCATACCATGATGTTTTACGTCTTTATGATTTGCAAAGGTGCATCCGTCACCCCACGTCCTTCATAGCCAGCTGAACTATTGCTGCTATTTCACAAGACTCTTCTGGACCAGCTCAGTCTAGACTGAGGCCCTTTGATTCTGTAACACTGGCTCCCCAGGATAAGACACAAACACTTTCTGAGGTTATTTTCTACAATCCAAAACTCTGTTCCCATTAAAACGGAGCAAAGCTTGAGGGAAAACAAAACAAAAAGCCAAAAAACAAAAAAAGGAGTGAAACACTGTGGGGTTCCCCCCGCTCTCCTTTAAAGCATACCAAAGTATTCATTCTCCCCTGACTCACAATGATAGACAGGAGCTAACTACTAGCTTTGAAATTCCCCTCTTACCACAGGCAATAATACAACACCAAGATATTAGCGTGTGAGATTCCATGAGCACTAGGCAGCAGGGATTTACAAAGGATACATCCTGTTAGGCAAACTGGATCAGTTTTATTTTTAACAGTATTACAGCGTTAGTGGGTGAAAGGGAAGTTGTGGATGTAGCAAGATTTTAGCAAACCATCTGCTGCAGCACCTCATCCAATCTCCTTCTCAAGATTTATTCATAGGGCTGACAGAAATGTTACCTCCTGGACTGGAAACTGACTTAATGACCCTAAATAAAACAGCAGTCAAAGTACAAAGCACCGGACCACAGGCTGGCTGGAACTAGAGACAAGGGTTACGCTTTATTTTGTTCATTATATTCATTGACTCAGATAATGACTTCTAGAGGGTGGTGGGGAGGCTCTCAGGAGCTCTGCTGGCTGCTTCCAGGTATCTTTTTGGCAAAAAAGCCGAGTGCCACCAGGGAGGGCATGCTATAAATCACTTAAAGTGGTGGATGATGGGCAGGGGCAAGGAGAAGCAGGGAACAATTTCAAAGGCACATGCATGGAGAGTGGTGTAGGTTCATCAGAGCATCGCTGTACAATAGCTGGAGTCAGGCTAGCACTTCCTTTTACTGGTGATGCAGGAGAAGAGCTAGCTATGTGGCCCTGAAGTGATCATGGCCCCAGGATCTCACTACATGTTTTTCTACAGTACACGTTTTCTTTGTGACCTGGTATTTCTACCCACCAAATTACTGATGCACACAATCATAAGAAATGTTATGCTTATGCAGGATAACCAAGTCACATCTTAATCTTGGTCTTGATTAGACAAACAGATTGAACTCCTTATGTTTCTCACAATAAAGCTTTTTCTCCTGCCCTTAAATTATTTTATAGCTCTTTCTTGCATTCTCTTCAGATTTTCAGCATCCTTTTCCAAACACTGACACTAGTTTTGGATACAATATTTTAGTACCCGTCTCCCAAGCACCTCCTACAGCAGCAAAAACTGCATTCCTATGGCTACTCACTACCTCCCTTCCAGGCATCAAATTTAGATTTCACAGAACTGCCAGGCTTGAAGGGGAACAGGTCATCTGGTCCAATTCCTTGCTATGAGGCACAGCCAGCTATAACTGGTCCATACCTACAGACTTTTGGCCAACTTGTTCTGGAAAAACAAAACAAAAACACAACCAACAAAAAAAMCCTTCAGGAATGGAAGCTTTAGTTGCCCAAGATTAGGTAGCCTCTTCTTCCGCTTCACTATCCCAGCTGATATGAGGAAAAACCTTAAAATCTAATCTGAATGCCTCTCTACAGACAAAGTAAATGACTTCCTGCCCCGTCTTCATTGAACACGATCAACTACAGTCTTCTAGAAGCACATCACTCTGTGTTCTTGAAGACCATGAAGTTCCCTCTTCCATCTTTTCTTCCTCCTCAGGCTACCCAATCCTAGGTCTTCTCATCCTTCCTCCCATCCCATATTTCTGAAGACCTTAATCATTTCAGTTGCTTCCTGGACACTCTCCTGTTTGTGCACATCTTCACCACGGGCAGCATCTACAGCCGAGCCTAGTCCTTAAGCAACACCTCATCTGTGTCAATGAAAGCAAAAATAACTTCCTGCACCTTAGAGGTGACACTCCTAATACAGCCTGGCACAAGGTTTGCCTTGAATTTTTCTCCTCTGCAGCACAGCACTAACTTATCTTGCTCATGAACCCTGATAACACCAACATTTTCCCTGCCTCTGCTAAACTAGGGTCTCCCTATCAGGGAGGAATGCCATCAAGCCCCCTTTTGAATATGGCTTTTCAACCAGCTGTGCACCCACTTGAGGGATGCTTCACATCTCCCAGCCCTTCTCAATTTGTTTTATGAGGTTGACACATGGGAGGGTGACAAAGACTGACTTAAGTCAAAATCCATCACATCCATTGCCCTGCTCATCTGCTAGGCCAGCCATTCACCATGCAAGCGAGTTAACTGATTTGGTGTGGTGTGTTCTAGAAAATACACACTGATGGATTTTTATCCTACCTCCTTACAGGACAGTCAATGACTGCTTAATTATTCTTTCTTTTTTATTTAGACTGACTAGGCGTAGTTCTCCTCTTCCTCCCTGTACTTCAAGGGATCAAGCCCTGAGATCTCCTCTACTAGATGTTCTCTAAAACTGCTGCTCATGATGCAGAAGTTACCTTGGCCTGTTCTTCAAGTACTTTCAGGGAAATTTCAAAAGGCTTTGCCCACTTGACCAAATCTAATTTACCTAAATAGCCTGTCACCTGTTCTGATTTATGCTTGGATTCACTTTTTAAAATTAACTGCTTTAAAACCCTTGTCACCACTGACCTTCTTTGCAAGGGGAGGACAGGATTCTTACTACCACCTTTTATTTGTTCTTCTTTTCTCTTCAGCCAGGAGCCAATTCTTTCTTTCATCCAACAGTTGCTTTGGCTCTTTTTGCCCCAGCTGTGAGGTCACACCAAGTTTTGTGTTCATTGCAAACCCCATTCCTTCTTCCCAGATTTATAGCTTTAAACAAATCTAACTGAAGCTGCCTTGTCTACGCTGTGTGTAATAGCAAGTCCCTGGGCACTTACTGCAGTTCAACAGATGCACAGTGATTTGTTTCCAAGTCTAAGCCTCAAGTGTAGACAAGACCTCAGCAAATCACCAGCTGGCATATACAGTCATCCTGTGGATGATATCAGCTTCACCAGCATCACCTGAGACTCTCCAGAGTACAACAGTCTCACACAAAGGGGAGTCGAGACAATATGCACTGAGAGTTGAGGGAGGAAAGACAGAAAATTCATCAGATCCTTTTTAAGGTCTTCCCTCAGATCCAAAGACGCTCAGTTTTTTGTTCAAGAGTATTTCTAAAGTCAGGTGCAGAGACCCTCCTCAGTCAATGTCACTACCAGGCCCTGTCCAACCTTCAACCAGAAAATATAAGACAGCCATAACTATTTCAGGCAGGAGACAAGGCCTACTGCCACCTGAGTTTCCTCCAAGTAAAAGACAATGCCAAGATGGTCTCATTCCCTGGCTTTGAAGGGAGCAGGAACAGAGTCTACTAAAGGCCCCTTCTTAATTAGCAAAAGTAGGGCCACGCCAGCATATGACTCTCCTAATAGACGCACTCTCCTAAGAATTGCACTGACGTGCTGAACGGCCACCTGACCTGACCCTGTGTCAGCAACACATCAGGACGCAGTGATCTAAGGGAGCTTGTCAGTGCTGTCTCCCGGGCAGGCTGATGGGAGACAGCACGGCCCAGAGCGCAGCACCTCCCTGCGAGCAAAGCAGCAGGGCCATCTTGGTGGGACAGAATGAGAGGTCATGTCGCAGGTGGCAGCTTGCTGTCTGCCAGCCAACAGTCCRCACCATGCACAGTCCTGAGCCCGGCTGGCTCTGCCCAGGATCAGAGATCTGTAAGGATCTTCAGCAGCAGCACCCTTAGAGAAAAGAAGGGGTCAAAATGAGCAAGTGCTTCACACTCAGAAGTACCAGGGCTGCAGAGCGGACAAGCGCACTCAACACAGGGACCCGCAGGACTAGTTTGGGGGATAGACAGTTCTCCTAGGGAGAGACAGTAACAGTCAGATAGAAGAGGCAGGGTGCCAGAGGCCCTCRCCAGCCGCCCCTCCAGAGGCAGGAAGGAAGAAAGGTTCTTTACCTTGCTGCTCAAAGAGACAGCATGATTTTGGTGCTTCAGGAAGCTATGGCGGAACATAGCAAAACCAGCCAGATATAAATCCTTCCTGGAGCTGCTATTTCTTGGTGCTGATGCAACATGCTACCTTTAAAATACACAGTCCCTTAAGAGATCTAGTCCCTTTTTTAATGCAATAACACAAACATATTTCCAGAACAGGCCACATAAAGGCAGATCTTCAAAAGCCTGTTTTAAGCCAGGCCTGTGCTATCAACTTCTGATGTCTCCGTCATGAAGTGGAAAGGGGAAAAATAGCAGGCACAGAACAAGATCTATCCCTCTTCCCAGGGCAACAACTATGCAGGCAGAAGCTGCTGGCATTGACACAATTAGACCAAAGCACATCAGGAATAGGAGACCTTGTTTTGCTCAAAAGGTGCCAAAAATATGCCAGCAGGATCTCCATTTTGCCAATATAAGCTGTGTAGCCACTATAAGATCTTGGCCCAAGGACAACACTGGTATACTGGGAAAGCACTCCTCCCACTCCGGAATTGGCTTTGTAAGAGATGGGGAGGAAGAGACTTGAAAGCAAAAGAGGGAGAATGACAGACAACATCCATATATAACAGCAGTGGGGAGAACAGAAGTATTTCCAGTCCTGCTTTGGGATCACGTGCAGGGAATGCATAAAGAACATGCAAAGACAACCTAGAGAAAGGGAGCAAACGCTGCACAGAAAAGCACAAAGAACAACATTCTGCATCACACACAGTGAGAGACTCTTGGGCTTCCTGCAGCTAATCTGTATTTGGAGCAGAGGGCAGACACCCAGCTTCATGCTGGAAGAACAAGAAGAGAGAAGGCAGTGCCAACCACAGGCCTGCATGCTCAGAGAAAAGCCATTTCATACTGTAAGCCTTTGCTCCACAAGCTTGGCACTGGCATCATGACTCTTGCCCTCTCTCTGCTGTAGAGCATGTGTACGCACATGTGCATATTTCTTCTCAGTTCTTGTAATTTTTTTTTCTTTTAACCAGTTTCTTTCTAGACAATGTCCGGACTATTCCCCAAACCCACTCCCATTCTTCCCACTTCCCTGTTATCTTGAGGCACAGAGCCTCTCTGCTGCAGGGCTGCTGACAGGATGATGGCTGCAGGCAGAGAGGTTTCTTCCCGAGAAGGACATACTCAAGGCAGCTCCTGCACACACCAACTCCCCATATGGCTAGCAAGACAAGGCGTCCTTCTCAGAGAGAGCCTGAGCTGCACAGGGTATGGGAGAGGTGCCGAGGGCTGCAGTCCCAGCCAGCAGATGCACCCATGAGGAACACAGAGCTACCCTGAGATGCTGTCTGCCATCACGCTGGGATCTTTTGAAGCTACAGCATCAAAACCAGGAAAACACTTGTGAAGAGCAAAGTGGATGAGGGACACAGCGACTCCCTCCTTCTCCCTCCCTAGAAACCTTCATTCCAGTTTCCAGCTCAGCCTACAAGCAAACTCCAAACTCCCAGGCTTACTTTCAACAAGCACTTCTGCAGCTTGGCTCTGCCACCAGGCTCCAAGCGGGAAGCCTGGGGCTGGAGCAGCAGAGGCGGCTGTAGGGCAGGAGCGAGGAGCACCAGCACAAGAGCACATTCCTTGCTTTGCACTCATGCCAACACTGGCCTGCTCAATAGCTGTGATGCCTGAGTTCCGGGTGGGTCTTGACGAACCCCATATTGTATCTCTGGCTGGACTTCCACTCCCACCGGCAGTGGGGTGTAGGTGAGAGCGGCAGACCTCCTTTGCACAGCAATACACATGGCCCAAAGTACAGAGCGAGAGCACTCTCCCCATGTGCCAGATCAGGGAAATCCTGCCAAGAAAGCTTCCTCTCTCCAGTACTTGCAGCTCTCATGCTGACCTGGGGTGAAAGCAGATGGGCATGCTTATGGAAAGACACTTGCTTTCTGCCTGCTCAGCCCAGACAGGGGCCCTGGGGACAAAGGAATGGCAGGAGATACAGCTTTGTTGAGACCAGACAAAGGCAAACCTTCCTCTGACTCATGCAACATCCCAGAGGACACAACCCATTAGAGACACGGCTGCTCCCTTCCCCCTACCTCTGAAGCCATTAGGCAAGGCCTGTGACTCTGCAGAGCTAGTTCAGGTGGTAGCAAATCCACCCCTTTGCTTCAGACTTTCACTGGGGCCTCAGTGTCAAGTTGTGTGAAAAACGCAGAGTGGACAACACACAGCAAGGACTGGATCCTCTCTACTCCTTTGCCCCTTGCCCATGCCTGCAGCGGGGCTTAGGGCCGGCCTGGAGTGAGGCTCTCCAGTGCACGGCACGCACTGGTGACACCAGCTTCCTGCCTTCCCCCGCCCCCAGGCTTCCCTAGGGATGCCAGCTGCCATCTGCACCAGCAGTCTCACCGTATGCTAGAGAAAACCCGCCAAGGACTTCCCCACAGTTTGGGTTTGTTCCTCCCTGTCACAACCCTCGCTTCCCTTTAAGATGTTTGTTAACCCTGGACTTTCCTGCCATGGCAAACCTCTCTGGGACAAGCAGTGGCTGTACCGTGCAGGGAGCAGGCTGGCCCGCCCGTGTACAAACTCCCAGCCGCATACCGGAGGAGTCGCCAGTTGGAGGGATGGCTGCACGAGGGTGACAAACTGCCTTGCCAGCAGGCACTGGAGGGCTCAAGGCTGTTTCTGACTCGTTACCATAGGCATGGAGGTGCAGCCCAGCAAAAAATCAAAAATTCAAAAACAAGACACCAAAACCCTTGCGCCAACAAACGAAGCCTCAGGGAAGGGCCACGGGAAGGCAGCAGGGCAGTTTCTGACCTCCGCCTCGCCTGCCTGTTAGTGGCCTGACCCCATCACCACTGGGCCTAGTGACAGGCTGGCGTGCAAGCTCTCACTTGCAGGAAGGAGCAGAAGTAGCTCGAGGGACTGTCACCAAGGATTGCTCTCACCTCCTTTGTTCCCAAACTCTGGAAAGCAGCTGTTAGATTAAAAAGGCCTTAACAGTACTGTTATTAAAGGACACGGAAACAAATCCTTGAGGTGGTTCCATTTTCCAAACATTCCTTATCTTGTTATCTTGTTTCATCTCTGCACCAAAAAAGCCACAGGGAAGATCCAGCCCCAGTCACTAGTAAGCCCCATCATCCTTGCCTCCATTACCAGACCGCAGAGCTCTCAGATGCTTTGATATGCAAATTTGCCACTGGATCCATTATCAGCACTATCTACAATTAACTGCACACAGAGTATCCTACACTAAGGGCCTTCCTGGGCACTAAACAGGTGCCCTCGGCTGGACATGGTTCCCATCAGACAGAGCAGGTCCCAGCTGTCTTCTCCGGGATCAGCAGGTGCCACCTGCTGAGGTCCTGGGTCCCCAGCATACGGTGTCACCCCAGCTGCGAGAATTGGGACAGGGCGTTATGTTCTAGGAAGCACGCTTATCTGAGGTTGCACCTCTGTGCTGAAGGTGAAGGTGGCAATGGAGTTGCTGGCAGGACTCTACAGAGCTACACATGACCCAAGGTATTTTATCTACCTTTGGCTCAAGGAAAGCATAATTAGCAATGGACAAAAACAGGCCATCAGCTCTGCCAGCTCTCAGGCTTTTATCACAGATTTTATGCTATCAGGGAGTTTCTTAAAGCCCTAGTTCCTTGAACCAAGTGATTTCATGAGAATATTTTATTTTTTACATACACATTTATCAAAAAAAAAAAAAAAAAAAAAAAAAAAAAAACAAAAAAAAATAAAAAAAAAAAAAAAAAAAAAAAAAAAAAAAACTTTTTTTTTTTTTTTTTTTTTTTTTGCTCCACCTCATGACTTTGGGACATTTCAGGATAGTGACACTGTGCTCTGGTCAAAGGGGAAGAAAAATCAAGCATTGCAAAGCCTCATGGCAATGCTCTCTTGTCAACAAAACCAATGTCCTCAGAAAATACAGTAGCTTCAGTTCCTTCCAAGGTTACTGAAGACAGGAACAGACCAAAAATAGACTTTGTGCAACAAAATATACTTATGAGCCAAACCAGGGTCTCTTCCCAACCCCCTCAAAGGCTTCTTCTCTCATGTTTATGTACCTCCCATGCTATCTGGGCGAAAACTGCAGAAAGGACTTACTATGCTGTAAAGACAGCATATTCCTACAGCTAAAAGGTTCTAGATGCAAAAGGTCTTTCCTAGGTAGACACAAGCTAATTGCAGTCATTAGAAGTGCTTAATGCTTTGCTATTTCTGGTTTGAACAGTGTCCTCCTGGAGTTAGTTATAAGCTGAGTGGCTGGCTTTCTGCACTCTCAGAAACATTACAGAATAAAAAGCTATTAGACAATATGGCATAGGTGTTTGGAAGGGAAGGTTATCTGTCCCTGCAATGTATTTGCAAAGGCTGTGTCCCCATGCAAAGATGGGGCATCTGCAGGRCTGTTCAACAGGCACCAGTGCCACCCTTCAGTCCCTTTGCAACTGCTGTTAACAGGACACTCTTGCCATGCAGCCAGTGGCCGTACACATTTCCTCCTGAGGAGGACAGGATGAAGGATACTTCCAGAATAACAGACAAATGCAGCGTGGGGTCTTCTCATAGAGTATGCACAACCAAATTAGCATTCCCTTGGCACCTATATATCAGCCCTTGGCTTCCAACTCCTGTAACTAGGGGAAGAGTGGCGGAAAGAAGTGCCTGGAATCCCAAATTCCTGAATACCTGGTCTCCAGCCATCTGAGAGCTATCAGACCTGCTATGGGCACTGAGTTGACTGCAGCCACATCCCAGAGTTTTGGTGTGATGCCCACAACAGGCAGCTACATACAGATGCCTTGCATGTGCTTCAAGACAGGAGGAAGAACTATGGTATGCCAATTTGGAGGGTTGGTGATTAAAAGACAGCAGAAAGGGACCGTCTGTTTTGCTGCACGACCATGGACACAAGCCCTATCAAACAACTCTCTCTACTAAGTTCTCCAAGGTACAAGAGGCAGAGTGATATTACACATTCGCCTGCTGTTCTCGTCTTTGAGAATATCCCTCCTCCTTCTCAGCTAGTCAGTCACAACAGTGGCACACTGGGAGGGAGGGAGGGAGGAAGGGAGGGAGGCGAGTCTCCCAAGACCTAACACACAGAGAAGCCTTCCACAGAGCAACGTCAACATCTCAAATGGCACCTGGAAGTAAGATGGTAGCCTTGTAAAAATGGGTACAACCACCCCAGTGAGCAAGAAAACTGCACTCTCCACCAGCGGGGAAACCTGAGGGAAGGTGCATGCAGAAGGCAGTGCTACGGTCCCACCAGACAACAGAAACGTCTGGGAGAGGTGAAGAGCTCTCCGGTAGCCAATGCGGAGCTCCAGACCGCCCCATTTCTGCAGCTCCTCGCGGAGCAGACAGGCACCACCTGCACCGCCGACCCCACCAGCCCACCTGCGAGCCCTGGTTTACCGTGGGCAAACTCTGCCTGCTCCCTTCCCCTCTGAGATCCAAAAGGTAAGACAAGGAGGACATCGCAGGACAAACCATTTCATGTCCCTCCCTCCCTCCCAGACGGGCAGGCCTTAAAGGACCCTACGGAGGCTCTCAGGCCTTTGCTAGAGACGCTTATCTGCTCCCCGGCATTTACCCTGCCAAGAGCAGCTCCGCTTGCTCCAGCCAAGACGCAGCTCCTCGGGGCACGGGTCCCCCTCGCGCCGCGTCGCGCCAGCCCGGACGGGCCCCGGCGAGCTCCCCGCTCAGGTTTAACCTGCCCCGACGGCGCAGCCCGTAAATCACGGCGCGTCCGCTGCGACAGAAGGGGAGAAAACCGCTCCGCGTGCAGAGCGGGGGCCGCGGG
>NW_020450805.1:3167823-3196534 GCF_003343035.1 Apteryx rowi | reverse complement strand
GTTTTGGCAGATCCGGAGGGGTGGGCGTGCGCCCGGCGTGCGTGCGTGCGTGCGTGCCGGCGTGCGTGCGTGCGTGCGTGCCGGCGTGCGTGCGGGTGGAGGGACCGCGTCCTCCTCTGAGGTGCGCGGGGGGGGGCTGCGCGCGGGCCCCCGCGGGGGGTGGTAACGGCCGGGCGGTATCGGCCCTGCCCGTCGGCGGCGGCCCGGGGCTTCCCGGCAGGGCCCAGCCCGTGGCCCTCGGGCGGCCTTGCCGCAGCCCCGGCCGGGCCGCCCGGGAGCTGGGTGCGGCCTGGGTGCTCGCGGGCCCGGCCTGGCTTGGGCCCTGCTCCCGCGGCCATGCAGTGCCCGCCTTGGCCTCAGAGAGCCTGTGCTGGGCCCGAGCGCGCTAAAGCGCGTGTGGGGCTGCCGCCCTTGCCTCTGGGCCTATAAGGCCGGGGGCATCCAGGCCCTCCGGGCACCGCCTGCCAGCTCGCTCAAAATGGCTCTTGTCCCGGGCATTGCTGGTGCTCCACACAAGGGCCCTGTAGCTCCCAAACACTGACTATGGGTTGCTGCTCTGAAAAGAGTGAGAAGCATTGGCCGCAGCGATGATACGTGGGCAGGTTTTGAATGGCATGCTGCAAGGTCGAGAGTTGTGCCATCTTGGGAGTGCAGGTGGGAGCTGGAGCTCTGCGCCGTGCACAGCCAGGAGCCTTTGTCTGCTGTGCGCACAGGGCACCGTGGGTGCAGCAGCTGGCAGCATCTTGCCTCTCCAAGGGACAGCACCCTCAGCTCCTTGCTGAGTTTCTGCCAGTGCCATAACACTCTAGCTTGGGGGAGAAGGAAAACACAAAGTCTGTTTTGACATCTTGAAAGACTGATGTATGTTCTCCAGAGCATTTCTCTGCTTCAGAATTAATTTGGGCTAATGCTGCCTGGATTAGGCTCACATGGGTGCGAGCAGTCTTGCAGCAAAGATAGACCCAGATTCCTGTGTACTGACAAGTGCAGTATTTTTTTGTGTGTGTCACGGGGACTCGGGAAGTGTGGGCAGTAGTCTGTGCTGTGCTGATTCTTCTCCAGAAAAGTCCTTTGGAGGTCCAGTGAGTAAGGGGGGGCAATTTGGGGAAGGAGACTGTGTGATGGGTTTGTTATTATAAGCATGTAAGAGACTTATTCCTTGTGGTAAAAGTGGACAGATAATAAGCCCTTGTAAAAGCAGGACACGGGTGCCAATCTGAGCTGTGTTAGCTTGTCTGGTTTGAAAATTCTACTAAGATTACCTGGGACGGTCTTGTATAGGAAAAGGAGAAACTGGTGTAAGGGAAGTTTTTGAGTGAGAAGCAAGGGTAACTCCAGTAAAGTTGCAGATCACTATGTGCTACACTGCAGAATAAGTGTACCTTTGTTGTCAGGTTATGTCTTCTTTAGCCTGAGTTCTGTCCGTGTTAGGAATCATTTACTGTTGTAGCTTTATCAGGAGGGCCCATAGCCACCGTCATTCTTCGCCCTGTGAAAATCTAGCCCAGGTCAGTGGTTCCTAATTTTTTTTTTTTTTTTTTAATGTTTGAGCCACAGCTCCCCACTTTCTCTTCCTTCTTACTTGTGTCCTCTTCCCTGCCACAGCTACCCCTCAGTGCAGTTACTATTTTCTGGTTTGTGATTGTACTTTGCTGGTCAGGACCTGGTAGCCTAGGTCAGGGCTGGAAACAGAATCTGATCTTTTGGCTTGCCATCTATTGTCCTGTTCCCAAGACCTCAATACTTTTAGAAAGATGAAAGATTCATTTGTGATGTGATATGTGTAGCATAGCAACCCCCTTAGGAATTGGAAAGCAGTGCTAAGTTAGGGGAGAACAGCTGGTTCTTTGAACTCATTTGGAATTCCAGAAGACACAGATGAAGAAGGATGTCCCTGGACTTCGCCTCCAGAGACTAGAACAATAGCTTTGGATTAGTTATTTGCTCTACCACAAATTTCCTTTGACCTTAGACAAGAAGTTGTCCTCCCTGCAGCTTAATTTCCTTCTAATACACTGAGAATAATCCCTTCTTATTTTAGTACAGTGCTGTGAATATGAATATATAAAATGGATTAAGGTGCTACAGGAATAAGAGCCATAAGTACCTTAGGRATGGGACTTCTGGATATTTAAAATGTCAAAAGTAAATTTTCCATTAAAGGTATATTCAGACCATCTTTTTTATCTACTTTTTCTGATTGTGATCTGGAAAACAAAATTAGTGTGTTTCACTTGAAAACTGTAGGAATGGAATTTCTTCTTTCCTTGATGGATGTAATGAGTTTCTGTTGGTAACCTGGATTAATAAATATCCTGTTTAATAACTAATCCTGTTCATAAACTGAATTCTAGAAGAGTTAAGTCCTTTTTGTGAATCTTGGTCTTTCTGTATGTCATTAATGTAAAACCAATTATGTCTTGGTAATGAATATCTCAAGTATTTTTAACATGCGCAAGCCCTTAATCACATCTTTTCCTTTATGAAGAAAGCTGTGAATGGATTGAGTCCTGTAGTTCACAGTTGGTTCTTGTAGCTCACACTGGCAGACATTCTATAAATAAACCTTCAGTGGCAGAGTAGGGGTTTAGGTATTTGTATCGTGCATATTGTCTTGGGTTTATTTCCTGCATTTTAATGATGGATGACAGATGCAATTCGAATCTTTGTGGTTCCCAAAGCATGTCCATTTCGGTCTTTCAGAAGAAGAAAGGATATGTTGGCTCCCACTGTTTGACTACTCAGATAGGATTGCTACTATTAAAGTGAAGAACATTTTTCTTGTTTTATTTTGTATGTTTGACAGCAGGTTTGGGGTAGTAGGCTTCAGCATTTGCTTTGCACATTAGTTCATTTTCCCTATGTCCTGCGCATGTGGATGAGTTACTAGCAGAAAGAAAAGAAAAAATGGAATGACTGTGGAACTACAGATTGTGAGGGAGGGAATTGGGAGCAGATGTCATTTCCAAAAATTCCCATTAAAAAAGAAGGCAAGACTGGATTGTTAGCTAATAGAACTGTTTAAAAGTGTTTTTACTCTAGGATACAGACAAGGTAAGAACAGCATCTTGACTTTTTTTTTTTTAATCCTATGGGGTATATATACCATTAATAAAAACCTGGTCAGAGCCATTTCCCTGTTCTGCTGAGTGTTCAGGCACAGACCATTTTAGTGCTCCCATGACTGTGTTAGTCATGCAGGTTCAGAGTGCTGTTGTAATGCACATCAGTGTTTTTGCAAAAATGAAAGAGATTTTTATCTTGTTCAAGTCACCTAGTGTTTCTCTTAAGATACTGTTGCTTTAAATCAATGTAAGTCTGGCTTGCCAATGAAAGGAGAAATCCCAGTGTTGTGTTTTGCCACATCCCCTTGCACCAGCATTCATGTGGCTGTGTGATGAGTTGGATCGGGGAACTGATCTGGCTGAAAACTGTTCCCGATTTACACAAGTGCTAGTGCCAGCATAAGGGGAGTGATGGAAATGTGAGCTGGGGGGGTGTAGGACTTTCTTCCTTGGTACAGCCTGCCCTGATGTTGGTTCAAAGTGAGTATGTAATTCCATCCTCCTTATCTGGAAGACGTCCTTGCTTCATATCAGCTCCCTGAGGCAGGCTCCTTGCCTGTTTGCATGTGTTTGACGAAAATACTGTATGTTGCTTGCTTCTGTTAGCTGAGATGAAATTTTCCAGAATTCCTTCATTCAAAAACCACTTAAGCTTGTGGTATTAATAAATCACGTCTTTAATCTCAAGGGAAAATGGTGAAGGTGGTAGCTTTAATGAGGCACTTGAAAATGGTACAGTGGATTAATAACTTCCAGAGGTTTAAAACTGGTGAAGAGTTCCTTTGTTTTGCGGTGTTTGAATTTGATGTCCATCTTTTGCATTGAATGGAGTAATGCTGAAGGGTCCTTGAGAAGGGAATGTTTGCTCTAACAGGTTATTGCATGTTCAAACTTATTCAGTGAAGTAGGAATTGGGTCATTTTAGTGAATATTTGATTAACAGACTCCTCTCTCCACCCTTTTCTAAATCTTACTGTGAACTCAGTCTGAGGTCTGTGCTAACTTCTGGCTGATATGTGGAACTGAGAGAAGCAAAGCATCTTTAAGATTTTGGATATAAGAAAACAGGGCTCTTAGCCATGAGATAAAACAATTGCTGGAATTTAGATACAGTGGTGCAGGAACTGGGAGAGAAGCTGCTCTGCGTGATTCTGCAATTGCTTCTTTGGTGCAGCTATATGTGGCCTACATTGTATCAGTAATTGCCTTTGTGTTGAGCCTTTTATTTTAGGATAGTGTCTGTTTAAATGCTACTCTTGCCTGGCATGAAACTTTGAAATTAATCCTGCTTTGAGCAGGAGGTTGGACCAGATGACCTCCAGAAGTCCCTTCCAAGATAATTCCTTGATTAGGAGTGTATCAGTGATTAAGTATTAAGCAGTGGTGTTGCTTTGCCTGTTCAAGACATTCCTGTATCAATTGGGCAATACTGGCCCTAGGCTTCTGGGAATTGCCCTGCAAATTCTGCTGTGCTTGAGGGATCCTGGGATATTCTTCTTAAACTCTTGAAAGCACTGAAACCTGGCAAGAGAAGACTTCAGAAAGCCACCTTCTGAAGCAAACTCAGGTCATTAGCATTCCCAGTGCATGTGCTAAGTGCTGCCTCCTCTCTTCTGAGCTTTTTAAAGGTGTGAGGCAAAATCTACGTTGGGAAGGAGAGAGATGTTTGGCTCGGTGGGGCTGAGGGAGCGGTTGCCTTTCATCACCATAGGATGGCTCTTAAACTTTGGCACCACTCTGAGCGTTCATGTAGCAGCACACAGAGTGACAGAGTGAATGACTTCTGTGCCCTTTGGAGTTTAGGATTAACTGTTTTGCAGAGGGGGAAACCGAGGGCACAGGAGATCGAGTGCCCTGTTCAGAGCAGCAGAGGGAACAACTTAGAACTAGGTCTCATTGAGGAGTGTCTGGAAACAGAACAAAACTGTTGGCTGTTCAACTTCCTTTCTAGAAGTGGCATGTTACAATGGCTGAAAATGTGATTCACTGTTCGTAAATCCACTTGCACCCTTGCATGCTGTACTCCGTGCCACAGATGCATTCTTCTCTTCCCTCTACCCCAAACCTTCCTGTTAATTGGTAACATCTCCCTGTTTATTCAGTTCTTAAAAAAAATGTTTCATACCAAATAATCAATCATACAAAGTTTTGTAGCTTCTGACACATCTTAACCTGCTGAGGAAGAATTCCTAGCAAAGAGGGGGTATTGAGTCATCTGGAAAAATAAACCATCTTTTGTCACTTAACACTGTGGATGCTTCTACTGGGAGTTTTGTAACTTCTGATCTTCACTGACTTCATGGGGTAGAAACAATCTGTGATTTTTCCCAAGAGTGGGTGAATAGAAGTGGGGGGCAATCATAGCAGCTGGACTCACCAGAGAACATCTGTCGAAGCCCACAGAGGCTGACTCACTGCTAGTGCCTCTTCAGGCCTTCTGGAGGGATCCAAGGCTTCTGTGCGGTTTTGGAGTAAGTAGGAACAAGATTGCACACTGGGTTTGGGTTTCACACAGGGAAACAGTACACCCAAGTACAGAATGGGATGCAGGCTGTCTTCCCTGACAAGGAAGGGTGTGGGTTTACAGCAAGGTAACTAAATCTAACTTAGAAATCCTAGCAAGGCCCAGGTAATTGGGCTTTGGTTGCCAGCAGCACTGTAAATACTGCAGGGCCTTGTTTTCGTTAAGAGTGCGTAGCTAGATAAGTAACTGTTGCAAAAACACAGCCTTTTTTGAATCAAAGTTCAGGGAAGAAACAGTGCAAGAGAATTCTGAAGAGAAGCTGAACTCATTTGGAGATCATCTGCACCACAGAAAAGTGGCTTTTTATGGCAAATAAATGTAAGCTTTCACTGTTGCTGATCTCTCTATGCCAAACTTGCCTGTGTGACAGGTGAGACAGTTTGCCAGGTACTGGAGAACACATGCTTTGTTCAGGAAGCGCTGCTACAAAATTCCTGTGATGTACATCTCCAGTGCTTCTCACCCTGCTGTTAGGTAACACTTGATCTGCAGGACTGTTGCAAACCCTAAAAAAGAAGTATATCCTCAAGTAAGCAAACACACATGGGGAAATAAGAACAATAAACAGTGAAGATTTAGCCTGTTTTTTACTTGGTCGTAGCAAAAGCAACTGTGGTAGCATCTCTCAGAAGGCTCTGTGGATGTTTTTTTTTCCCCCAGAGAAGTTAGGTCAGCTTTGTTTTTAAAATAAAAGTGAAGAAAACTGCTTTAGAATGTGCTGCTACAGAATTTGGACCTAAGCTCATCGAAATTGGCAAAGGAAGATAAGAGGGCAATATATCTTTAATGTTTACTTCAGAAGTGAGAGAAGCAGAGCATGTGTTGGTTACACTAGCAAGGCCTGAGTAAGTGTTGTCATGGGGCATTAGTTGCAGTCAGATACGAAGTCCTAGCACTACCTGAGTTGGACTGAAAGATTACTGCCTCTGCAGCCTTATTTCCTCTGCTCACCTGGATCTGCTGGCATAGCTGCTTGTGTCATTGCTCCCTAAACTGTGTTCAGCAAAGTGATCTTGGTTCAGATAAGCCTTTGAGCATGCAAGCTTCCCAATCAGTTTGACAGAATGAGATTAGGGAACAGCTATACGTGTAGTTATGGGAAGAGGGTGGGGTAAACTCAGTCAGAGGTTAACCTTGTAACCAGCTCTACTGTAGCTGGGGTAATGTCTTAGTGTGGAGCTAACGTTACAGGGAACAGTTTCATCTGGGCAGCTTTAACAGGGCAAGATTGGCCAGGGAGTGATTCTGAACTCTAAACACAGGCTGCTGAACACCTTGTGCGTACTAAGAGTGAGCATGCCATGATCAGCATTGGAGCTTTGTTTTGTTCCTTGTCTAGCAAATTGTTTCTTGAGGCTCTGATGGGAGTCTGCCGTGTATCTCTATTTTTTTAATCTGTTTTATAGGTAACTTTGCTAGCTGTTACTGGTCATGGAAGTCTCGAAATTAGGAACTCTGTTCACATCCAAAATTCTCAAGCCTGTTTGTTGCTACATGGTTCATAGTGTACAGATAGGCCTTTACCCCTGTGCACAGAAAACTGCACTGTGGTGGTGCTGAATCCAGCTTTACAGTATAGGCATCTGAATTATAAGTCTGTTGAATTCATTCAGGGGCTGTTATTCTACTTTGTAGCATGCTGAGGATGCTTTTAGCACTGTATGCTGTGGATTGCAATGTCTAAAGGGTTGTTGAGACTCTAGTGTGTGATTCACATTAAAAAGAAAAAAAAAAAGGGAAACAAACACTGTCCAATTTCCGTAATCGTTTTGTTTCTCATGCAGGGCAGATTACCAAAATCCAAATGGCTCTCTTGAATAGGCAACTGGGTTTATCCTTAACCCATCTACGCAGCACAGTCATCCAGCGACACTTCAGGTAATTTTCAAATCCTGCTTTTGTTTTTGTTTTCTTGGGTCAGTATCCTGATTCAAAGAGATGTTATTAAGTAGATCAAGCATAAAATATAGTCTAATTTGAAAAGGGTAATATAATTAAGAAAAACCCACAGATGTCATTTCATGGATTGTAAAGTGAGCCCCAACACAACTGGAGATGCAGGTTCCTGGCAATCTGAATATGGTCTGAACTCTGTATTCATATGCTTGTAAAGAAGTTTATAGGCTTTTGAGGATTCTTCTCCAGCCAAGTGAAAAAAAAGCAACAGTGAACCCCTGCTGATGTAAAGCCAATTACATATTTAAAATTCTTTCAGAGTTGGTCATTTCAGGTATTTAGAACAAGAGTGACACGAAAAAAATTATTTCCTTCTACCTTAACAGTATCCCTTTTGTTATTTTTCTTTAGATGCTTTTCCAAGCTCAAGGCATTTAAAGCTTCTTAAATTCATGGACTTTGTGTTCTGCAGTGTCTTACACAGAGCACACCAGTGCACTTGGTGTGGGTGTGGTGAATCTGTAGCATAGAGCTCTCTGAAGGGTCAGGGCTTCAGTTTGCAGGGTGTGAATAGTCATTCCCACAACTGTTGGTCTTCTRTGGTCTAGAGAGGACGTTAAGACAATGTCAAGGGCTAGGTTTCAAGGAGGTATGTAAGTCTTATTGTCTTTCTCTGTAAATAGGCTGCATGAGAGCATAAAGAACAGATGCCAACAGTGGGAGGGAGGCAAAGTCCACGGAGTCAAGAAGTGCTACTGCTGTAGCCAGCAGTCTATCAGGGAAACCTATTCTGTGTGATGGGCCTGCTTTGGATGTGGGGTTCTGCTTCAAGACTGTGGCAGAAACAAAGCAATGAGGAAAAAAAAAAGTCCTCCTTGTGCAGTTGTTCTTGTCTGGCGGTACCTGGGCAATCTCACTTTCATAGTTGTCAGTTTGCTACTGTTGCTTTGTGAATTCGGTCCTACCCAGGTTTCTCCTTCTTCTCCCCGCAGTAACGCTCCAGATTAAAGGTCCCCAGTGGTCTTTATTTACTGTATATGCCTGTGGTCTTTAAAACTGTGGGAATGTAGGTTGATTTTACGTGCTGTCTATTGGAGCAGTTCAGCTGACAGCAACTTGGCATTCTTGCAGCTGTCTGACCAGCATGTTTCTAGGTTCATACTACAAAGCAGTTGTTTAGCAGTAGAAAGGATCTTTCTGCTTTCCTGAAGATCTGTAATTGAGCCTCTTTTGGGGAGAAGCAACAAATCATGTGAATTTGAGCTTACCTGGGTAAAAGAATAGCTGTTCCTTAAAGGGAGGTGAATTATTTTTCAGTTTATTCCTGCTGTTCCCAAGTGTGTTAAGAGTCAGATCTACTGACTTAGCATGCTGCAGTATATTCCTATTATTTCCTACTCCTGCTAATCCTGCAGCACAAAGACATACAGAAGTGTGCTTCTTTCCAGGTTCTTCCCACATGGGGAAGGCATTGGTCTGTTAGACTCTGATTGGTGGCAGCTTGGCATAGTCACACCAGGACTTCAGAGGTTTCAGTGAGAGCAGAATAAGATGAGAGGGCTTCACAGACTTCACTGCAAAGAAGACTGGTCAGAAAATTCCTTGTTGCTGGGGAGTGCATACAAGATTGAAAGAATTTGACTTGAGTCTTAGCTCCCTGTAGGCTGTTTGTGGCAGAAGCAAGCACATTTTTTCTCCCATAAATTGAAGCTGAATTGAGTCATCTGTGATTGCTAAAAGACCCAGTAAGTGCAAGCCCCTCTTCACGCCATCCTTTAGTCATGTTTCAGAGCAGAACGGTCGTTTTATGTTTGACATTTAGTGAAGAGTGTGCAAAGCCCAAAGTAGCATCTGGCTTTCAAAAAGCACATTGAATGCAGTAAATTTGTCACCCATATGGTATGTATTTGCTGCTGGCTCCTTCTGAGTGGTTTGTGTAATGACAAGATCCTGCGCTGGGTTTGCCCTTGCTCCTCAAGGATTATTGAGATCTCTCTCTTAATTCTTTCCTGCCTTTTGCTAGTGTCACTGGAGCGTGCAGTGCAATACAGAAACTGACTCGTGTACGAGTGGTGGACAACAGCGCCTTGGGGAACACACCATACCACCGGCCACCAAAATGTATCCATGTGTATAACAAGACCGGAGTTGGCAAAGTAGGAGATACCATTCTTCTGGCTATCAAAGGAGAAAAGAAGAAGGCTTTGATTGTAGGGCAGAAGATGCCTGGCCCACCCATGACCCCTAGATTTGATTCCAACAATGTGGTACTCATAGAAGACAATGGAAATCCAATAGGGACTAGAATAAAAACACCAATACCTTATATCCTGCGACGGAGAGAAGGAGAGTTCTCCAAAGTACTGGCCATTGCACGCAACTTTGTGTGATGGTTAAGAAAAGTTTCTAGCCATCCTGTTTATATCCTTTCATGCAGTAACTGTTTCTTGATCCTTTTCTAGAAAAGGGTGAAACATATGAGAAAGTGGAGGTTCATAAAAAGTCTCTCTTCCTGTTTATGAACTATAAACAACTAGTTTCAATATTGAAATATCTTGTTTTTCCTCCAAATGAATGTTGTTTTGTTTCACAGAAACCTCTGCAGTGTGTTTGGGAAGTGCTCCTTCACTCTAATTGCTCCTGTGGTGTTAATTTGGCCTCTAATCATTAAAATGAAAATATGGAAATCCTTGTTTTGTATCACTTATACTCTCTTTCCCCTGTTTCTGCATTCCCCAGTTGTGTTGGAGCAAGACACAAAGCTCAGTTCCTGCCCCAGTGACTTCAGGATCTATAAAATGCACTCACATATACTAGAGTGGGAGAGGTGACAGCAGAGCAGTATAATGACCTATTGGTGCCTTGGGTGTTTTTGATAAAAGGGTTAGTGTCTATGTCTTTGCAGAAGAAAAAAGTTTTTAGGAGGGATTGGAATTGGGAAAGCCTCAGGGCCTACAGCTTTGGCGTGTGGCTGAACAGGGTGTGCTAGAGATGGGGAAGAAGAGGTAGGAATGGGAGGGAAATGTGTTAGGCTTGAGATGCAGCCTGTGCTTTCCACCTGACCAATCTCGGGAAATTAACTTCTGTGTT
This sequence comes from Apteryx rowi, assembly GCF_003343035.1. Lineage (NCBI taxonomy): Eukaryota > Metazoa > Chordata > Aves > Apterygiformes > Apterygidae > Apteryx > Apteryx rowi. Next base: position 3,185,959 of record NW_020450805.1, on the reverse strand, counting down.
CTTTGGACTAATACAAGGGCTGATTCAGATTGAAAGCCCCACGGGAAAAAGCTTCTTTTTGGACTGCTTTTCTGGACTGTTTAAACCTAGGCTTGTCCATTATCTGTTGCCAATAGGCAGCCCATGCATGTTTGTGAGACTGGCTGTTGTTTGGTGACGCTTCCTAAGCTCAGGCACAATAGTGGGCAAATGCTACTGTATTGCTTTCAGGGCCAACTGTGGTCCAGGAGCCAAACAGCTGCCTTTATATGGAGCCAAGCAGAGAAACTTCATGCTAGCTGCAGGTAAAATGACATGGCAGCAGAGCACTCCTAGAGCTGGCAGTGCTGGTGAGGAGGGCACAGGGAATGCAGCCAGCAGGAGTCTGGCTGGGCTTAGTCTCCCAAGCTGATTCCGTGCAGATCTGATAGCCACTGTAGGGGCTTTGCCTTGTCTCCCTCTCTCCTCCCTGTCACAATGCTCTTTACCTCAGCCCTGCATTGCCCCTACGTGAAGATCTCCTGGAGACCGCAGTGCTGAGCCATCCCGATTTGATCTCTTGGCAGATCTGTTTGTCCCATTTCCCCACTGTCCCCGTGGTATCCAAATCACCCAAGAAAAAGAAGAGCCGTGGACCCTCACACCTCTGTTACTCCAGGTAATGAAGATATGATTATACTTAATCTTTAAACTTAAGTTTAGTCTCAACCTTTAAGTAATGCCACTTTTTCCCTTAGTAAAGGTTCCCTGTGAATTGGAGAGGCCCAAACTTATGTACAATGCCCAGTTCAGTGCAGAAAGAGAGATTGCTTCTTGCAATGTGTTGCTTGTGTGCTGCTGTCCATAGGCCAGTGAATGTTGGAACTGTTGCTCTAAATCCTAAACTCTGTGGGTGTTTTCTTTAAGCCTTCAAACTGCTTGCTGTCATAGGGTTCTGCACACTGACACAACAGCAAAGCAGATACTAGCCTGGCTGATGTCAGTCTTTCCAGCCCATCTGAGGGCAGTCGACTTCAAGGAGAAACTTTCTGTGCTTTGGAGATGATGTTTACGCCACTTTGCTAAGAGAGATAGAGAGTAAACTCTATGTATTGGTCACGGCAATAACTGTGGCTAAGTTCACTTCCTCAAATGGAGTTTGCTACCATTCCATGGCAGCATAGCATAGCCTAAATTCTCAGGCGTTGTTTAAAGTTCTTTTTTCTGGTTGAATTTGTGCCCAGATCTACAAGTGCTATTTCTAAGACTCTTCTCTGAGATAAAAGTTACACTAACGTTACTCTAAAGTCAGCTATTAAGCTATTTTGAGGTGTTCTGTGTTAGAAATCTGCTACTGTGGGAGCAAAAAGCCACACAAGCTGTTGTATCAAAGCTTAGATAATGGTAGCCAGAGCTATGTGAGTCTGAATCAATTGCAGGAGGGCCCTGTCTGGGGAGTGGAGAGGCTAAAGGAAAATCCCATGTGCTTAAATGAAGCCTCTCTTTTAAAGTGCTCCACATACAGCAGAAGTAGCGGGAGTGTATTTTTAGTGTGGTAACTATTATAATTTATGTCTTGGGCAAAGGAAGGGACCTTTTATTTCCTAAAAGGAGTAGTAAGTTCTTGCAAGGCTTGTGTTCATCATTTCTGTGCATGCTGGGCCCTCTAGTGGCTTCGTACAGCCCCAATGCGTGGGTGCAGCTGGGCTATTCTAGTGCCAAAGGCCACTGTCTTCCACCTGGATTACTTGATTACCAATCAGGTAAATAAAGGTACCCCAGATCTTCAGGAATGTCTTTCTCTTATAGCTGCAAGGGAAGCCTTTATTCTTTGCAGAAGAATGACCTAGTCTGGCATGGGACAGTCCTGTTTTGCTACAAAGTAGTTGATGCTTTGTTTAAGAGATACTCTGTAAACTCAGACGTTGAGTTCTTTCCCTCACCCAGGTTTTACTCACTAAGGCTGTTTGAGGGTGGGTTCCTAGCTGCAATTTAGTGGGCAGGTTGTACTGCTTTTGGGTCTGGTTGTTTCATGAGGTGATTTTAAGGGGGTGCTATGAAGTGGATTGGAGGCAAACTTCTGATTTTTTAAAAAATTGTTCATAATCTGTATAAAACTCTCCTGAGGTCCTAAAGACCTGTTTGAACCTTTTGTGATCAAAAGTGGAGGTGTTTGGGAATTGTGAGCAAAAGGTTACCTGGAAAAGAGAAACCTTGACTTTAGGAGCAAAATCAGTCTGGAGGCATCAGATTTGCTAGGTTCTGCTCATAACAGGTCAAGTGCATTTAGCGAGCATTGGATTTACAGGTCCAATCCTGCCTTCTGTGAAACTTTCTAGAGGCAGACCTTTTAGCAAGTACAATTGCAGGGTGCTAAATCTACCTCAGTTCAGCTGAGTTGTGGAAGAGTCAGGATTATGCTCTGTGGTTAGCTAATAAATCTTCACAGCTGAGTTCAGATGTACTTTAACTTTTTTAAAGCTTGTCCCAGTAGCAGGCTAAAGTATTTCAAGTAAAAGGGTGTATACATTTGTGCATATTTAGAGAAAGCATTTATGCCACTTAACAGCTCTGTGTTCTACCTTTGGAAAGCCTTCCTCAAACTTTGAAAGTCCCCTACACACTGATAAACATATAAACAAATGCTTTTATAATTTTATAAACAAATCATAAACCAATTGTCATCTCTGCCATGTCCTTCCTGAAAACAGAGGAAGCTCAGACTTCCTCAGAATGTAAATTCTTCTGAGAACAGAGAATGGAAAGTTGCTCTCACTAACATAAAGTTGAAAAATATATTTTGAAATGTCACTTGTACAGGTTGTTTACTTTCTGTGCAAAGGCCATGTGCATAGTAGAAGTGAGATCTATCACAAGCTAGAATACCTGCAGTTCCAGCTAGCCCAGTTTGTAAGTCATCTAAAGGGCTATTTAACTGAGAGGTTTTCACTTAGCAACAATTTCAGCGTCAGAAAGATTTCCCAGTAGGACCTAGGGGCTTAGAAACACTTCTTGTCTTTCCTGTCCTGACCATGAGGACTATTGGTCCCTCATGGCATGCATAGACCCTGCTGTTTGGATATTAAATATTTCACAGAATATTTTCTAATAGCTTCCCAGCATTTTGCTGGGGAGAAGGTCATGGGGAGAGGGCATAAGAGGAAGTGGACAAGACAGTGGAGCATACTTTAGATTAAAATGTGAAGAGACACTTCATTTGCAAGTAAACTGATACGTGGAACTAAATCCTTAACCTCTGAGCTTAATAAGCAGACATTCAGACAGCTAAGCTAAGCATATCCTGTAGAGCATCTCCTGCAGTTTTTACCAGTCTTTTCCTAACAAGGAACGTGGGCCTCAGCAGAAATCCCTGATCCATGGTGGCAGGCTCTGTGCTTGGCAAATTCCAGGCCCTTGCCTGTAACGGTTTCTTGCCAGAGGGCTGAAGGCAAAGGGCCTGGCTTGTAAATAAGATCTGAGCTAGTTTCCACCAATCCCACAGATTTCTGCCTTGCTACGGCTGCGAGATGCTCAGATCCTAACTGTCCCAGTGCTGCTTTTACGGAGGAGCCAGCGCTGATGATTCAGTGTGTAGGCAGGAGCAGATGAATGGCACCTTGCCAGGGTTCCAAGTTAATGTAGGTTGTTTCCTGTGTTTGCTGGCTGGCTCCAGGGTCTCTTTCTTTTCCTTCAAGCAGGCCCCATATTCCAGGTCCTTTGTTTTGTTTCAGCACAGTGGACAATACCTGCTTGTTCTGAACTTCCAGTTTGGCGTGCACTGTGCTCTGGAGCTGCCAGAGCCTTTTGAACAACAAGCAGCAACTGGGCAGCTGCCACCGGGGCAACTTGGGTCCCAGAAAGGGCTGCTGGGTTCCTGGGGCTCCAGCTTGCAGCATCCTTCTTCGGTATCTGTCTCAGACTGCTGCCCTGTAAGACATCTAATAAAGGACTCCAGGAGCTGACTGAGTTCTGTCCACATGGGAGGCTTTTCCACATGTGTCCATTCTGCTTGTAAATTAGATCTGATTTCCTCTGTTGGCAGCAATCTTGCAAGTCCTTTTCTTGAAGGATGGCTGCAGACTGGTGGGATGACTCCATCAGGGGAAAGAAGACACATGAAAACACCAACTACCTCAGCTGCTGCCAGAAGGACTTTTTCTTCCCTGCTCCCTATTTGTGTTTATTATTCTGCTGTTACAATGATTCAATACAGTAAATGGGAAACTTTCCCAACATGGGATGCTGCTTAGGAAACATTCCTCAAGGAATTCTCTTGTCTCCTGTGCAGCCTCTTGGAGAGCTGTGACCCTCTGCAAAGAGAAAGGGAAGCCATAAAACAGAGTCCTCACAGGGCCTTTTTCTGCCCCTAGGAATTGCTGTTAAAAAATATGCGTTCCTGATCAGCTCTGACTGGGTCCCTGGGTTAGGGTCTGTTCCCATGGTGGTTTGTGTCACATAAAACTCCTGAGACATAGCAGTCTGGCCACATTGTAGTGCCTATTCCCCTGGTGATGGAATGGACTTTGTGCCCAGACATTCTTTGGTGGGAAGTGGGGGAGAGGGGTCTTTTTAGGGAATCCTGCATGGGTAGAGAGATACAGACTTTGGGGAGATGCTTGACCAGAAAACATGTGTGTCAGGGCTCTTTGGAGAGGTCCAGGGTCTGGAAAGAGAAAGACAAACACTGGGGATTAACTGGCCATGAAAAGGGGTGTCCCTAAAAGGAAGTAGGCTAGACAGATTATCACAGAGGGATGCTGTGGGGAGCTGATGTCTTCCATCTGCTTGGAGACAGAGGCTGGGAGACAGGAGGCCCTGTCTTGTGGCCCTGCGCCAACAGGATAGATGGACTGCAGAGCTTAGGAAGGCAGCTAGTGACTTAGGGGACTGTGAGGAGGGGGGAGGTATGTGAAAACCTCATGCAGACTACAGTGTGCCCTGGCTGAACAGGGGATGATCCAGTCAGAGGCCTGACTTTGGTAAAAACAAGTGTCAGTTGGTTGAGGGGGGTGAGGGTGTCCTGAGGGGCCAGACCACAAAGTGGCACGTGAGTTGTTTGTCCAAGAGCAGGAGCCTGAAGGCAAGGAAGCTGAAATGCCCCTGTGGGGAGTCCAGAGGGGCCACGGCTGTTGTCCCCCTCTTGTTGCCCTGTCCCGCCCGGTCCTGGCAGGGAGCACGCAGATCTGAGCTCCAGAGCTGTGCTGTGAGAGCGCTAGAGGGCAATGTGGGTGTGATAATGTAGCCCAGGAGCCTGCAAGGATGAATTCCTGAGACTCTGCAACCCTGTAAGCCTGTTTGACATGCAAGAGCCAAAATCTCCCTCTGTCAGCACGTTCCCCAGCTGCAGGCAGTCACAGCAGGACAGCGGAGCTGCAGCCTGCGAGGAGGAAGTCTGGCCTTGTTCTGGGAGGCCATCTCTGCTTGGGTAAAAGTTGCTAAGAGGAATATGAAGGCATTAGGGGTGATCAGGCCTGACCCTGGCCAGGACGAGCAGCTGCCTGATCCCTTAGGGCAAGATCCCATGAAAGACAGGGAGCTCTGAGCATGGATGAACTGTATCACAACTGAGAGGGGTTGGTGCAGGAGTAGCCAGGTGCGATAGGGTCACACCAAACCCCTGTGCCATTTTGGTAAGAACAAGCTGGGCCAGGGAAATAGAAAGATGGGTCTGCAACCTGCCCTGTGCAGACAGGCATGACTCTACAGCACTGCAGTTGCTGTTGGAGGGGAAAAGATGGAAAACAATGTGCTCTCTAGTGGTGGGATGCTGGTTTGTGAATGACAGGGTGTCTGCGAAGCATAACACTAGGTTGGGGAACGGGGAGGCTCAGCTTTGCTCTGCTGGGTATGCCTGAGCGGGCCAGTCTCCCAATGTGAAACATCTCCTCAAAAACCCTCCTGAGACATTTCACCAAGAGGCAGATACCAAATCCCCTTCCCTGAGTGAGGCTTGATAAACCTTGATAAAATGGGTGCTTTACAAGCTGAGTAGCATTTTCCACCTGGTCCCTTACTGTGTGGTTTCAGGAGGCAATTTGAGGAGCCTGCCAAGGCCCTGGTGCAAAGCTTGCTCCCTAGATCACTGGTGGTACTCTTGTGAGTGGACAGCAGGCACTGCATCATTCCTCTTTTCTGGGAAAGGACCTCTGAAGCCCAGTCCCTGGGGCAGTCTCTGAAGGCTGATCCGGGCCAGTATTATCCCTTCTGCTTTATCCTAATTGCCTGACTGTCTCCACAGGGCTTGCTGCTGTGGGGTGACATCTTTGTGCCCATGAGTAGCAAGAGCAGAGGACGTTTCTGATGAGCAAAGAGAGGGGTGTCATTTTTACAGTGCCTGCTTTTCCTCTGGATGTGGCTGTGCTGTTGAAGAATCCCATGTCCTAGGGAGAGCAAAGAGGACTGGGAAACAGCTGGACTCAGGCCCTCATTTGTTTATATCCTACAGCTACTGTTCAAGATAGACAAGGGACACGGGGAGCTGGGAGAGAGGATGGGTTGGAATGAGGTCTATTAACAGGATGCTTGTACTGGGAAACTAAAAAGGGCTGAGGGGCCAAAGAGCAGGAGTGATGAGTAGGGGCAGAGCTGGGGGCTGGGGAGAGGCCAGGGTGGGATAGCTGTAGGGGCAGAACCATGACGTTGAAGCTTGTGTAGTCTCTGCCCAAAGGGCACTCCCTTGAGTGAGGTAGCACTGATCACAGTTTTGTTTGTGAATGTAACCTTCTCAAGCATAAAAAATGGGGTGGTGAATGATACTGAAAATATTCTTAATGCTGTTGCATAAATTGGTGATACAGCCTCAAGTGAACTAGTGCATGCTGGGCTGGTCAGCTTATCTCAGAAGCTGTCAGAGGTAGATGATGAGAATTTTCCTAGGTCTTGCACAGATATGCCCTCTAATAAGAAAAGAGAATTGGAAAGCTCAGGAGTAGAGAGAAGATTAATGAGGGCTCATGATAGAAGGATAAAAAGGAGGATGTGGAGAAAGCACATCAGGCATATGCATTCAGCCTGTCTCAGAGTGCAGGAGAGTCACCATCCAATCAAGTGGACTGGCAGAGGAAAGAAAATTAGTTTCTTTTTTCTCTTTCACTGAAAGCACAGTTACCCTCTGGAACTTATTGCCTCAGGATACCAGCAAGCTTAATGGATTAATATAACTCAGAATGAGCCTGGACATTTACCTCCATGCCAACTAGACTGAGTATGCTCAGTATTAGTAGTACACACACCCTTTCCCAGAGGTTGGAAAGTGATACGCCCCTTTATTGTGGTGCAGACATCAAAGACAGGCCATCCTCTGGGCTCCTGCAATGAGTTGCTGTGAAAATGTCTGAGGGCTCTAAACTCCAGGAAAAAATAAACAAGCAAGCCCCAAGATACAACATGGACCAAGGCAGGGTTTGTGAAGCAAATCCAGGTCATTCGGTTTAAGATCACATTCCAAACCTTTTCATCTCTGTAGCTCAGATGAGCTGCTCTTAATAGTTACAGCCTCATAACACCACTGGAGGTGCCTGTGGCTGAATGGTCCTGCCAAGCCTGGTCCTGCTTACCTGAACTGGCACCTGATGCCTAGTACAGGGGAGTGATATACAGAGGGTGGATGATGCCTGACTTTCATTGATGGCCAGTAGCAGCTCCTTGAAGGCACTTATGATAGCAGATAACTCTCTCTTCATTGGGGTTGGAGAAAGCTGAACAGGCCGCAGTGCATTTCTTGCTGCTGTGACTGGTGCTTTCCAGTGCTGTGAAAAGTATGTTTAAAGCCGTTCTTATTGCAGCTCTGCCTGGGGCCGCCAAGTTGCTGGTTTTGGCCTGGCTTTCTCACATTGCCCCATGGTCTGGCCTGCTTGGGTGTGTCAAAGCCACCTGCGACACACAGGAGGCTCAGAGAGGGACAGGTAGCATTGGTCTTCAGCACAGGAGGAGCTATTGCTTCTGCATGGCAGGCTTATGGATTTTTGCACTTGTGCATGCCTGGAACAGAGAAGATGGTTGTGTGCAGCCCAGGTAGCTCAGCTTTGCTCCAAACAAATCAATGTCTATGTTCCTCTTCAAAACAAGCCCTGAGATCCTCCTCTGCATTGCCTGGAGCTTTGCATGTGTCTGGAGGGAAGTGGGAAAGGATCCAGTCCACTGATTTCACAAAAAACATTGCTCAAAGGGGTAGATAAAGTGAGGAGGTGGTAGGATGGTAGGTGTTATCTTAGCCCTTGTTTCCTGAGGTTTATGCTCAGCTCCTGGCCCTCCTCTGCAAGGCCCTAGACAGCTTTAGGCAGCCTTGACTCTAGTTCACAATGCTAACAGCAGGAAATAGCTGGTTTAGCTGGCTTCTCAAGTCTGACACTTCGCCCTTGTTGTACCTCGCCTTTGTTATACCCTCATAGAGGAGGRACAGATCCCGCAGAGGCCTTACGTGTGGCCAGGTGAGCTCAGGACACCACCTGGGGGGACCCTGTTTGGGGTCTCAGGGTGACCCAGACCCACGGAGGCAATTTGCTCACAGAGACTTGGTGGTTTGCGTGCTGCAGCAGGGAGGAGAAGAAGGCAGGCTGGCCTCCTGGGTGCAAGGGAGGGTCTCTGAACACCCAGCGGGCTCTGCAAGGTAGGGTCTGTGCTTCACTTGCTCCCTAGGCTCACTCCACTTTATTTCCAGTTGCATGCTGGCATTTCCACCCGATGCTCTCAGGGCTGCTCACATCGCTCCAGGGCAAACTCAATGGCAAAAAGCTCTGCTAATGTGGAGTTGTGGCTGTAAGGTAATATCTTGTGCAGGTATCTGCAGAAAGTTGAGCAAACCTTGAAGACTTTTGAGAATCAGGAAATGTAGAGTTAACAGGCTGTCCTGCACAACTTTTGGGCCACCTGGGGCTGGGCTGAGCCCTCTTCTGCAGCCTCCAGCTCCTCCTGTGTGGGGTGATCGAAGGAAGGGCAAGGGCCATCGAAGACCCTTGCCTTATCGTCACACTGCATCATGCAGGCAGGAAAGAGGCTCTGGGGGAGAGGTGGGAGTGATGCTGCCAAGGCGAGTGCAAAGGGGCTGCGTGGCCTGGCAGGTGCATAATGTGGTTTTAGGGCAGGCATAGGCTGATCTCACACTGTCCAAAGACTGGGAGCTCCTGACAAATAGAAGGGGTACCACCCCAAGTGGTACTTGAGTTTGTGCGTGAACTCTGTTTCCTGCTTTTCAGAAACTGGGCTTTTGCTGAACTGAGAGGATAGCAGGTCCCACTCTAATTCTTCCATAGCTCTGCTTTGTTGTACATGAGATATGTGGGATGGGTAGGGACTGCTTATCATGTCTGAGGATTGTAGTTATGTAGATTTACAGTGGAGATGCTACTGTGACCCCTTAAACTGTGCTTTGCAGTAGAGGACCAAGGATTTATCTGGTCCTTAGGGAATGTGTGGAGTATAGACTTGCTAACAGGGTGGAGATCAAAATCAGACTGCATTTACAGCCACAGTCTGCCACTTTATTATGTGGTGGTGTTTGCCTTTCCTTCTCCATCCCTTTGCCTACACCTTCCCCTGCCCACTCTCTCCTGTCCATCYCATTCATCAGTGAACACATCCAAACCAGGCTCATGCAGGGGTGGGATGAGCCAGCCTGTAGGATTAGCCAGGCCTTCCTGCATGTCCCATTCACCCCTGCTTTCACCAGGCTGTGCCTCAGCCCCCCCCCCCCGCCTTCTCTGTCCCCCCAAATCAAAGGGACCGCTCAGTCAAATAAGCCAAGTCTGTGTGATGAGCCCTACCACCTGATCCTATGAATACACTGAATTTCAAAGCAATCTGAGGAAAGARGTATATTTTAGAGCATGTTAAAGCGTATACTTTAACCAGGGGATTTCTAGTCCCAGCGAGAACAGAGGTGCTGCTGTGCTGCATGTCTGGGCCCTGCCTGTGTTGCACACTTGCAGTGAGGCTCTCCTATGGCTCACCTTGGACTTACCTGACTCAGTTTCATACATGCCTGATACTGAGTGTGTGGATGACTTGGCTGTGGCCAGCTATGTTCTCAGCCTGAAGGCTGAGTTTGTTGGTCTGGTGTCTGTAAGGTCAAGTGCTTGCCTGGCAGTATCAATGCAGGATTTTATGAGGTCGGCAAAGTCTGAGAAACCTTGCTCAGCTCCAGAGCTGCACAGCCCACACATAGAAAGAATTGTTATATTCCAATTTTCTAGTCACCTTCCTTCCAGTGCACCCCATAGACTCTACACCCTTCCCCAGCGAAATGCTACTTCTGGAGAGCAAAGAGTCCGCATTGCCATGCCCCAGTGTGGGAGCACAGATGCCAGCACAGAACCGGGCAGGAAGCTCACTGGCCTGGCTCATCCTCTTGCTTCCCTGCAAGGCAGTGCTCCCCAGCGGAAGGAGAATGGGCCCCAAAYTCAACATCCCCCAGAGCACCACCCTAACTTGTAACATAGCCCCCCAGCCCTGAGCAGGGTCTGCCTCCAAGCACTACTCATTGCATTGTCTTTTTAATTAAAATTAAATAAAAATTTAATAAAATATTTAATAACAATTAAATTTGTTAAACTTGTTGCCAAGCACTGGCCTGGCTTGGATACTGGCCACTTAGGTGCTGAGAGATGGTGGGGCTGCAGCAGCCTGTGGCTTAGCTGCATTGAGACATCAAAACCAGGCTGAAAGCCTCTGGTGCTGTTGAGAAGGGTTAACAGCCAGCTCACTCACTTTCTGCTTTGGGAAGCTTTGTTCATTGGAGTATTAAATTCCACAGCTGTAAATAATCTGCAGCAGGAGAGATTATCAAGGCCTTGGGAAGAAGCAGCTTTTATTAATAAGATCAGTTCTCCCTGCGAAGCATCACGTAGTCGTTCTCCACCCTTTCCTTGCTGTCTCACAGTGTTGCCGCTCTGTTGCACCTCGCAAGGCATTTCCGAGGACCTGTGGTGGAGTCTCCTCACCTTCGTCCCATGCCATCCCTGCAGCCGAATCCTCCTGCCATGCTCCCTCAGTCTCACTGGCACTGCTCAGCAAATAAGGCTCTTTATAGGGATTGGCGGCACAGGCCGGGAACCGCTGCTGGCCAACATTCCTCAGGCGGCTCGATAGAAACGTTCCCTGCATTGTCTGAAACATAATTGTGGTTCAGGTTGTCCAGGCTCCTGCTCACCGAGATGGGGAGGTGGAGGGACACAGGCTGGTTAGGACAAGAATGCGGAGCCATTCACCTTGTTGGCACCTGTCTGAACTCAGCCCTGCTGTGACGGGATCAGCAGTCCCAGGAGGGGGCGTGGAGCCCATCATCTTGGCACTTCTGCTCTTGTCTGGACGGTTGTCTCCTCTTCGGGCTCTCCCCGGAGCTCAATGGGGAATGAGCCCTTGGTCTCCATCCAGGTTTGTGGGTTGCTGCTTCTCTTCTATCCAATTGCCTCTCTACAGGAAACAGTGGTTGGAAAAAAAACACAGAGAAACCCTGGGAGCTGCTTCTCCCCAGCTCCATGCCAGGTTCAAGGCACACACCTATGGAAGTGGCAGAGCGGGAGCTCCCAAATTAGCCTGCTCCACCTGTCACTCCTGCAGGGATATGGCTTCAGTCAGGCGTGGTGCAGATGTCCTAGCCGCTGCTTTCCACGACTATCTTAGGGAAGAGAAAAAGAGGCCTTGCAGGTGTTTGGAGGGAGACACATTTCTGGTGATTCAGAGCCACGCGGTTTGGTGTCTGGGAGCTTTTTTCAAGAGCACCTTGAGAACCTATGGTGAATGTGGGAGGATCACAGCTACCCAAGGTGGATTAGGACCTACCCAAAAGGCCAATGCAAGACTGGATTTTTAGCACATTCACTAGGACCTGGATCTTTTAAGCCTCTCGGACCATGAGAATCCCACATTTCTGTGTGAGGAAGAAATCCCCAGCCTAATTCCTTCTCAAGCCCATATCTCCCCCTTGCCCAATTTGTTTCTGGTCTTCTTAGCACAGCCCTGGTAGTGAATAATACCCTCTGCCAGCACAGAGTGGCTTTCCAGCTCCAGGGTGAAGAGATCAGATCTAGAGGTCATTTTCACCCCTGTGAGGTGGCTGTGGTTGCTGTGGCTCCCCACCAAGTTGCAATAAAATCCTCTGGTGCAGGGCCCTTCTGAGCTTTTAGCTTTCTTCTCCAGCAGAGGCTGAGAGCCAGCGTGAGCCCAGTTTGCCACCACTGATCCACCTTCCCTGCTAGCAGTGCAGGAACTTCCTCCTTCTTTGCCACTGAGAGAGAAGGGTTGGTATCAGGAGAGCAGCAAATGCTTTGCCTTTGGGGCCTTGGGCGAGGAGTTTCCCAATCTGCACTGGGGTTTCAGGGCACATTGAATATTGCCAGGAGCATCACGCACATGGTGAGGCTGCTGGGAAGTGCCTTTGAGCACCAGATCATCTTGCCAGCTCCAGCTCTCCTTGCAAAGCTGTCAAGTCCAGAGCTGAACTGTGGGCAGTCACGTCTTCCCCCGATGTCACTCACCAAGCTCACTCCTCCTCCCCATATCCCCAAAGAAACCCGTGCCCTGCTGATCAGAGCATCTTTTTAATTAAAATGATTCCCTTGCAATGTGCTGTCTGAATGTTTCCAATTCTCCCCACTGGGCTCAGGCCAGACGGACGTGCTGGGGCAGAATATCATGTCAAAATTTCTCTGAACCAAAGCCAGTTTGGAGAAACTGAAGTTGGAGCAGAAAAAGCAGCTTATAGCCACACTGCCCCTCTGCCAAAGGGCCCTAAAGAGAGCACAAGCTCTGCCTCTGGCCCTGAGAAACCAGGATTCATGGGCTGACCACACAGGAGAAGGGCTGGGAATGATTAACTGCCTTGCTCCCTCCACGCACATGCAGAGTCAGAGTGCCTGGGAGAAGCAATAAATGCTGTGAGTGGTATGGCAGAGTTGCCACCTTCCCCCATGTCAGTGGTGTGCTGGGCACAGCAGAGGAAGTCACAGAACAGCTAAGCCAGTGGCAACCAAATGCACTGTGCGGGATTTTGGAGGTCTCTCCCTGGGGAGGAAGGCTTGCACAGTCCCGGGAGCAGGAAGGATGAGGAGGGCTGGGACAGCTATTGCATTTTGTAAAGTGAAGAAGGGAGATAGGTAAACGAGGGCATCCAAAGGGCCTCTCGGCCTGTGCGATCTCTTCCTAAATGGAGACAAAAGCCAGCCTTTCCATGAAGGTGCAGGCCTTGCTTGAGCATCTGAGCAAAGGATGCCTGCTCCTGTGCGTCAGCTCTCAAAGTCCTTTCTCAGCAAACAGGTTTGAGCAGGGGCTAAGCCATGCAAGCTCTCCCCGTGTGGTCCGGTGCCCTGCTCCCATGTCCACCTTCACCTGGTCTCTTGCACACTGGTATCCTGCAGGGGGGTCATCCCATGTCTCGGGCTGCAGTGAGACAGCTACTGAATGAAGGAAACCTCTGTCTCAGTTGCTCCTCTGGGGAGATGTGCAGAGACATGCAGATCTCTCCTGGGGTGGTGCAGAGCAGGCATCCAACCATGCCTGTGGGTGAGTGACAGCCCCATCCTCAGCTGCTGTTGGAATTTCCCCCAAGCTGGATTGCCTGGGCATTTCAGCTCTCACGGGAGGGTGCCCCCCCCACTGACCTGCATGGGTTGTGCTCTGCGAGGGCCCCTCTGACTTTCACACCTTCATAGGTAGGCACAGCAAATGAGGACCCCCTGGCACTAGTGGGGTGGAGATGATCGGGTTTTACTCCCGCATAGCCCCAGCTAGCAAATCTTCTACCACAGCACTGGGAATTTGARCTGCAAACCACTGTCTTGCCCCTCCAGACAAGGGCTGGCCCTGTGCAACAGGAAGCCAGGTGGGAAAGCTGCTGAGGTCATGCCTGAGGTGAACTCAGTGCACATCCCTCAGGGGAGCCTTAGGGAGAGTCACCATGTGGCATGGAGAGGGACACCTTGGTTCCTCCCAGGGCTTGATTAGGGCGCACACAGGTGGCCAAAAGCAAGGGGCTTCAACAGGACCACTGGGAGCTGTCATTAGCTTGTACATCCCCAGAGACCCTTCCCTACCCTGCAGCCTCTGCCCCTTGCTACTACCCTGCAGCCCCTGGCATGCTGGCCTCCAGTGCTGTCCTGCAGACTGCCTTGGCACCAGGGCCATCCTGACTGCTCCCGCCCGCTGCCCTGCTCCCTCTCCCACACACTTGCCTCCTGGGCTGGGGCTGTCTGGTGCAGCTCTGCAGGGTGTCTGCGATCCGTAGAGATCCCAACTTCTGTGATTCTGGATGTGGAAATTCATCCTCCTGCAAGGAGGTGGGTAAAACCTAAAAGGGCAGGGGAAAGGCCCAGCCATGTAACTGGAAAGACTCTCTATAGGGCTTGTAACATATATGGATGTTTTTGGTGGCCCCTTACCTGTTGAGGCATTGCAGCAGCCTCTGCTGTCACATACTTGCTGTAGAGCAAGAGATCTTGTACATGCATATGACACTGTGGCATCAGCTAACATTAAACTGAAATTCTTTTCCTTCTGGACATGCTGGGCTGAATCCATTGGCATCTATGGAAGCAGCGTGGATACATGCATGTTGGTTTATTAAAGCATCTAGTATTTTTTCCCTGGCTGGCAGGTGGCAGGGTAGTCAGGCATGTGCTCAGTCTCCAGTCTGCGGTTTCTTCCCCCTCCTCTTAATTTTGCTCTGATGCAATGCTAAGAGTCAGTCTGAGCAGGAGTCCATGCGGACTCTTCCACGCAGCTTTCCCTTCCTTCCCCACTGGCTTCCCATGGCTTCAGTCCTGGGAAGGCCCTGGCACATTTCTGAAGGAGAGCAGGTCCTGGCCAGAGACGTGCCCTGGGGGGCTGTGCTCAGCCGGGCCTGCCYCTCCTCACACAGTGACTGTCCTAAGGATGTGGAGCTACCGGCAGAGTCATTGTCCCACTCAGGGCTGTGGTAGCCCTCCAAGGTYTTCAGCCAGTCCAGAGACATCTCCTCCAGCTTCTTTTTCTGCCTTGCCACGCTTATCATGGTCTTGGAGGACTTCCAACATCGGTGTGTGGCCTCGAGCTAGCTTTCTCTGCCTCCCCTCRGGGCAGGCAGCTCTGCCTGCTCTCCTCCTGCAAGGGGGACACGGCATGGGATGCATTGCCTTTCTTGACCCCGTGTCATCCCATGGTTGTGGATCTCCTCTGGCCTGGATGGGCCACCTGGGCAACGTACGTGGGAAGCCAGGCTGACATCTGTACCACGTGTGGGGTGGCGCTAAAGAGTCACGGTGCCAGGCCCCAGGAGTTGGAGGGGGACCCCAAAACAGGGCATCACTCAGCTGTGCAGGCATGAATAGCCTGGAGATTGTGGCCTCTCGCAGCGGTCCCCTGCAGGCCTTGCCCACTGCTTGGCTGGAAAGGAGCCTTGCAGGAGCGGGCTGGGCCGGGGGCAGAGACTTGCCAAAGGGCCCGGGGGCACCCTGGGGTGAGGCTGGCGAGCATCCACAGCAGCAGCGAGGCGATGCCTGCATGGGCATCCACCGCAGCCCCTGGCATGGCCAGGAGCTGCTAAGCAAACAGTGGCCACAAGATGTCAGGCGGATGTTGGGCTTTTTCTTGCCTTGCCTTTTGGCTGCAGAGCCAGGAGAAGGTGGCTGAAGGCAGCAGAGAGATAGAGGAGAGGGGACTTTTTGTCCCAGAGGGGTGAGCAGGAGACCACAGGCTTGCCGAGGCCCACGCTGCCTCTCAGCTCAGGGTGCTCTGTGTCCAGCTGCTTTGCTCTATATTGCCTTGTCCCATGGCTCAGGAGCACTATCAGCCACTGTCCCCGTCCTTCCTCGCATCCCAGCCCGTCTGGGTCTCCTGCTAATGTGCATGGCCTTGACATGAGGGGCCCGTGCTATTGCATGCTGCCCTGCTGCAGAGGGATGTCTGTGGGGGACCGCACTCTCCCRCAGACCCTGGTGCCCCTCATGTCTGCATTTTTGTGCCCAGCTGCCATCTGCGTAGCCTCCAGGGCTGACAGCACTT
This sequence comes from Apteryx rowi, assembly GCF_003343035.1. Lineage (NCBI taxonomy): Eukaryota > Metazoa > Chordata > Aves > Apterygiformes > Apterygidae > Apteryx > Apteryx rowi. The sequence continues at coordinate 3,170,029 of NW_020450805.1, read as the reverse complement.
SGGTGATCCGCTGGGCGTTGCTGTCTCAGCGAGCAGGGGTCCCTGAGCACGGAGGGGGCCTCATGCAAAGAGCAAGGGTATGTGGGAACCACTCTCCAGTGCATGTGGGAACAGCCAAAACAGTAGACCTGGGGAGGAAGTTTTGGAAAATTACAGCTAATTGGCTATTGTTGTCATAACTCACACACCTAGGCACTCCTTTCTGTAGGGGAAGGATGGCATCTGCTCCTTTTCCTATGGCACATAGGAAGGGTGTTAAATTTATCAGATGCTATGTGAATTTTGCCTAGTGGGGCAGGAGGGGAGATGGTCTCCTGCCTGGAGCACAGAGGTGGGATAAGTTGTGCTGGGCCTCAGCCATTCTCTGCAAACTGCAGAAGAACATGGCACTGAGAAGGGAACAAAGAGATTTCCACAGCGAGCAACACTTGCAGGCAGGGAGTGCTGGCAACACATCTGCTGCTGCTCAGGGAGGAAAACGCCAGAGCAGGGGCGTGGGGAGCGGGTGAGATCGGGGGGGGGGGGTGTCCCCAGTAGGAAACGTGGATAAGGAGGCTAGCGTTGTCAAATGCTCCCAGAAGAGGGGCAGGCATGAGCCAGACCTTGAATGAAGTTCAGCTGCGCCTCTCATGGCTCTCCGCTTTGTGGCCGCACTGGGTGCAGGGGGGGGAGACCCATTTTCTCACTGCATTTTCGTGGTGGAGGAGGGGGAGCTGGTGCAGAGCGAGGGCAGGCTGGGGAAGATGCATCAGTAAGTGACGTGTGATGCCGAAGCGAACAGTGGCCCAGCCTCGCTCAGGTGCAGCTCTCCGTGCTGTGCCTCACGTACAGAAACACTGTCTATCCTCCAGCTATTTACTGCCAGCTCATTTTGCAAACGCTGCACTCACAAGATTTTTTTTTCCCTCTCTCTCGCTCTTCCTCTCTCTCTTCCCTGTAGAGATGCTCAGACAGTGCTTCCCATTCATCTTGGAGAGCTGGGTCTCCCACCTGCACACACATTGACCGTGCGCAGACTGTTTTGTTGGGCCAGCCAAAATTCACCACCTTCCCCCTCTCCCACTCCCTGGCCATCGGGGCTGTCGTCCTGCAGGGGGGAGCCACGGTGAACAAAGAGCTTGCCAGGCCTGGGGAGGCTGGTGCGAGCTGGGACGCAGCCAGGGTGTCGAGGCCTGCTGCTCCTGATAGTGAGGAGAGGGACAGGGAATGAGACCCACCCAGGGATGACCTGATTGCATGCCGAGGAGGGAGAAGAAAATGCTGCAAGCAGAGGGGAGTGGGAGGCCAGGCTTTACTCAGAAACCCTGGGCCACCCCCCTGCCAGGGGAAAGCAGTTGTCCATTGCTGCCTCTCCTTGCAGAGGGCTTCTTGACTTTTGGAGGAACTCCTTTGAAAAGTAGGGAATATGGCTGGTGGCTAACTCCCCCGTGTGCTGGCAGGCACGTGCTACTTTCATCTTTTGCTTAAAGCCTCAGGCCCTGGGCTCGTTAGGTGAGAAGCTGGGCTGTTATCTCCCCCATCGCCCCGTCTGGAGAGAGAGCGTCTAGCCTTTGTGGCTGGAGAGGTGCTTGGAAACGCCGGCTGCGGGATCTCCCCAGGACGGGAGGCTGGACAGCTGGGAAAGACGATCGCTGTCTGATATCTCGGGGTTTCTAACGATGTGGCTGGTGGCAGTGGGACTGACCTGCTCGGCCGTAGGTTGCGCTGCTCAGGAGGGAGGTAGGGAGACGCTCCCACCGGACGGACGGCGATTATGGCCCCAGGCAGGCCTGAGGCCAGGGTGAGGGGCTGGTTGGAGAGCCCCAGACTTGGCAATACTGTCGAGGGAGGGATTGTGGCGGGGCCACCCGGCGGGGACGCAGAGGGGCCGGGGCAGCGGCGGGGGACCGGCGGTGGGCTGGGGGCTGCCGGGTTGCCCGCGCGGGCCGGCTACGGTAGATGGCAGTGCCGCCCGGWTTTATGAATGGAGGAGGAGGAGGAGGGGAGGCAGATGGATATGGGGAGGCGGCGGTGGCGGGGAGGGGGGACGCGCTGGCTGGGCTCGGGCCTCCACCTCCGCTCCCCCTCGCCCGCGCCAGGCGCCCTCCCCCCGCCATTAGCATAGGCCTGCCCGGGGTTTACATGTCAGGCTGCACGTTGCAGCGCCCGGATCCAGCAGCCGGCAGTGCTGGCAGCCGCTCCGAGTCAGCTGCTTCCCAGCGCCCGG
>NW_020450805.1:3104163-3167628 GCF_003343035.1 Apteryx rowi | reverse complement strand
TGCTCCCGGCCGGCCCCCCGGCAGCCCCAGCCCCTCGGCGCCCCCTCCCCGGCCCCCCGCGTCGCGGCCGCCCCCCGGAGCAGAGCGCGACCAGGGCTTGGACCCCCCCTCAGCTGCAGGGTCTGGTGCCGGGGGCCTGGGAGCAGGGTGGGCCAGGGTGGGGGCCTTTTGCCGTGGATGGTCACCCCTCCCAGGCCCGTGCTGCCCATTTCTACATCTGCCTCGCAAGGCAGTGCTGCAACATCCTCCTCCCCAATAACCTCTTCCTCATGCCCTTGGAGACCTTCCCAGACCCCTGTCCTGCTCTCCCCTGCCTTTCCACTTGCATTGACAGTCTTCTTTGGTGTGAAGAGCTGGGAGACAAAGCCAAATAACTCCCTGCTGCTCACTCCTGGAGGAGCTGGGGGTGCGGAGTGCCTGGTGCTTTGGGATAAGGAGAGGAAAACCCCTTTTTGTCCATTCCTGGGGGACTCTGAGGAATCACCTGGGATTACATGTGCCAGTAGCTTCCAGCTGCTGCCAGGATTTGCTTTTCTGGGGACCAGGACATTAACATCACTGCCACAGCCATGTCACGTGTGGCTGAACAACAGTAGTGGCTACTGTACACAACTGAGATGCTGCTGCCTGTGCAGGCCTTTCCCTAATGCACAGCAGGGTGTGGGTCAGGCCTGCAGTGCAGAAAGGGCTGTCCTTGCCACTCCTAGGAAGTAGCAGGCCAAAGATGTCACTACTTTTCCATCCATGGTGCTCACTCTGTCATGCGGGAGTGACAAAATTTCCTCCAGAGGCAGCTTTGGCTGCCTGCATTGGTGAGACTTGAGTTTCCTTCTTGAGAAAGTTTGAGGCATGGAGACACTCAGGGGACTGTGAAGAATGCTCCAGAGAGCAGTGCTTCTCCAGGAGGGAAGATCTAACATTATTTGTCCCTCCAGCCCTTTGTTCTGATTTCTGGCTTGCACCTGTATTCCCTTGTGCCCATGTCACGCCACAGCGTAGGACCCAGAGCCAGTCTGTGTTGTAAGTGGGAGATCCTGCAGAAAAAAACTCAGTGTGGTGCATGCAGTGGCTTAGCCACATCTGCCAGCAATGCCCGAGTTGTCTATAGGATGGACAAAGCTTTTGCTCCGGCCCTTAATTCCCCAGCATGGCTGGGGGGTGCATTTGGCAGAACACAGTGGCTGTGACAGCAGCAGTCTCCTGCCTCCTACTCACTGCTCATCCCTGTGGCCCAGTATGGAGTTTCTTGGGGAAGAATTGTCTCAAGACACATAAATCTCAGCCATTGGCCATTTGTGGTAATTACAGATCTCGTGGTACCTTTAGTACAGTTTGGGCACCAGTTCCTGCCTCCTGGTCTCATTCCAACCTGGGTAATTCTAACTGTCTGACCTAAATTCCACAGCAGTTTCAGCTGGATACGGGATTTTTCATCACCCCTTGTCCGAACCAGTTATGTAGCATTGCTGTGTGCTGTTAGGTAGTTATTGCGTGCCACCCTAAAGGACTCCATGCTTCAGTGGCATCCTAAGCACTGTGGGATCCTTTGGCCAGAGTGCAAACAAGACAGGTACTCTACAGGCAGCAGGGTGAGCCGCCTCCGGAGCAGGAAGGATGTGGCAGGAAAGAGAGAGCAAAGCCTGCAGTGGCTCAGGTGCTTGCTTCCACCTCATGGTTCCCCAGGAGGTCTCAGCCTTGTAGAGCACCTTACAGATCCTCTGAGTCCACTGGCAGTGCAGGCCTTGATGGGGCTCAAGCACAGGAGCACACCTTTCTGCCTCATGCAGCCCTGCTTGACGAAAGGAAAGCAGCTGAACTTTGGAGACAGCATGAAGTGGAGCCACTGCAACCCCTCAAAGCAGTCTGGCTGCTCAGCTAGGCCTGCAGTTTTTTGTCTTCTTCCAGTGCCTGGCGTTGCTATTGCTGCTCAGCTGTGACAGCTCCCCCTGCATGCTCTGTGTTTGCCAAACACTCGGATGGTCCCTTACTTGGAAGAGCTGATGATCTAGGGATTTTTGTTTGTATATTAAATCATGTAAGTATTCAGAATCAGCTCCAGCTACCGCCACRGGGAAAGCAACTCCAAGATACATAGTTCCCTGCCAAACCTGTCTGTGGTACCTCCAAGGCAGCGGTGATGTTGCCCTCTGATGCTTCAGGGAGTAGACACAACCCTGACTTGCCAGCCAGCACTCACACAGCTTCTCCAGGCCTTGCCAGATAGGGCTTGGAAGAAAAGCATCTCTGTGTAAAGCTGCTGTCTAGTGCACAGGGAGCTCAGACCAGCTATGGYAATGTTGAGTGCCTTCTTCAGATGTGTGCTCAGCTCTCAGTCCTTGGGAAGCAGTAAGAAATGAGTGGATTGTGCCTGCATATATCCCCAATATGTGGGAAGCAGCATCAGAGAGCTGGTGTACTCCTGACTCTCCTGTACCCAGGTCTGTTTGGCTGTGGGTAAGAGAGGCATCCCTGCTCCATGTCCAGCCAGGTGCCTGCACCTGCATGTGGCAGGAAAGGAGAGATTTGACTGGGAGGACAAGGCCTCACAGTGTAAGAAAATCACACTTGGTCCATTTGCTGCATTCCTGGCACTTTGTCTTGCTATTTTTTCCCCTTGTGGTTTCAGGGACCTGGCATTTGTTGGCCTGCTGGGCACAACACAGACCATGTCCCATTTCCAGGGCAAGCTAGCCTCACTCTCTCTCTCCCATTTTGGGAAGCAGGGATCAGGGGAGTACACCCTGCCCAGCACGTAGGACATCCTTGGGTAATGACTGTAAGTGTTTGGCTGGTCTGATGCAATGAACTAATTAGGAATTTGCTGTCACCACAGCTGGATTCACCTGGCATGTGCTCTACAGCTGGGTGATTCTTATTCCATGTGACAAAACCCTCCAGCCTCCCCGGAGCCTAGGAATAGCAGCGAGGGGATCACATGGCCACTTTGGCTGTCCTCCGTTGCACTGTGTGATACACAAGCCTTCTGGCAGCCGCACACATGCAAACATCATGGAGTGCATTTGGCAGTCAAGGAGGAACTTGCTCTTCCTYGCCAGCCCTGGGGACAGGCGGGTAACAAGTCTCCTGATGTGGTGGCAGCACATGTGGCCAGGATGCGGTCTGGCAGGAGAGAGCGGSGGGATTTAGCGAGCACAGCGAAGGGTACTCTAGTCTTGGTTCTGGAGACTGGTGCTGGGCTGAACCTGGTGCTGTTGGCAGAGTCTCCGGGGCAGTTTTGCTCAGCCTTCCTGCCAGACAGAGAGCTGAGCAAAGTGGGGCTGGGTGTCCTATGTTTCCGCTGTGGGGAAGCGGTGGGAAAGCGGCCTGCTACCCGCGCTCCATCTGCCCCGGCTCTGTGGTTGGTGCCTGAAAGCCAGGAAGTTCAGCCCCGCCATGGGTGAAAGCATTGAGAAATCCTGGAGGCCCTGCAGGAACAGAGGAGACACCACGTCTCAGCTTCCTTGGCATGGGGTCAGCACAATGTACAGGGAGCGCAGGCTCAGYGTTGGTCCCAGGGTCCTGGAAGAAGCTGAGGCTTGTGATGAGGAGGATCTGGCAATACTACCGAAAAATTTGAGCACCTATTCAGGTGGTGCAGGTTGGCCGCTGGGATGCTGGTGTCGGTGCTAACTCAGGGTATCTCAGCATCACTGAGCTTTCCTGTGGGAAACCCAAGGAAAGAGCCCGTTCCCAGTGTATCCCAAGCTGGTGTTTGTGAGGTGCCACCATTGTGCAGAGGCCATGGTGAGAACCACCTTGGTGACCATGACAGTGGGGGGGTCCCAAGGAAGAGGTTCTGGGCACAGGCAGAAATCAGTTGCAGCTGCTRAAAGAGCCTCCAAGAGGAAAACTGTGCAGCCCACAGAAAACGAATTAGCATTGACGTTTACAGAGCATTTGTTTAGATTAAACAATATGGCTAAAAGCCGCTCAGCTGTGGAGAGCTGGTCACCACAGTACTCACTAGCTGATTTTCAGGGCTGCTGTTCACAGCACCGGCCAAGTGGCTGGGTCGCAGTGGGGAGAGCTGGCCTGGTGCTTGGCAGGTGGTGGAGGGGGGAGGCATGTGAGACTGAGCGTGCCTAGCAAACTCTCCTCGTGAACCTGTTTCATCTCCCAAAAGTGGATGTGCTGAGTGATATAACAGTCCTGAATTCCCAAAAGGTTGGGAACTCTTGCAGCATTTCTCATGAGGAAGGCAGTTGCAGTGGAAGCATCTGGTGCGTGGATCTGCTGAATTTCCCCATGGATGAGGCATTGTCAGAGGTCAGGAGGCAACAGGCAGCTTTGCCCTGGCTCTGCCCAGGCTCTCACTGTTCTGGTGGTGCCAGGCTTCTTGCAACCTTCAGGGCATCACCTCTTTTGCTAGCTTCAAAATACAGATTTTAGAAAAGGCTTTGGCTGGGGAATCTTTGCTTTGCGCCACTGGCAACAATGCCTATTAGCTGGTTGCGTGCGCAGCTTTGCCGTCTCAGGAAGGGCATGTATAAATTACCTCAGATGTATGGAAAAAAATGTATTTATTTCCTGGAAAACCATATAAATTGGAACCATCTTCCAAAAAGAAGTGCTGAGTTCAGTTTCCTGATATAAAGTGGCAGCTGCAATTAAAAAAAAGGCTGGACCACCCACTGCCTACAGAGAGTGACCCAGGCCCCAGGGGGTTTGGCGAGGGAATTTGCCAGGCCCCAGGGGTCTCCACAGGTGGGACATTTGCTGACTGCAAATGTTGGGAAGCCTTCCCACCGCCCTCTCCAAACCCAAGGGAGCCACCTTAAGAGCTCTCCCTCTATAGGACCAAACGGGATACACGAGGCGTTTCATATACCATATTCTATAGCCAAGGAAACCTTAACAAAGAGCCGTACGCTCTCACGTTTCGCTTCAGGCTTCTCCCTGCTGCAGCTGGGGCTGAGTTTTTTAAAATCTTTGTGTCATTATTTCGTTCCTCTTTTGATTCAGCCATAGAGGGACAAGGAGATGCCAAACGAAAAGAATGGGCATTTAAACAGAACTAGATTGAAGAGGCAGTGTGTGCGCAGAACAACAAGTCTTTTTACATTTCATATGATCTTATACATGGGCTCCATTCAGTATATTTCCCCTCTGTTTCATTTGAATGTACAGAATTAGCCATTCACATCCTCTGGAATTACGTCTCTTTAACATTTCCATTCTGAACTGCCTCCATATTTTGGGGGTTGGGAGTGTTATTAGCTCAGATGTGGAAGCACAGTCTGAGGTCAGATTTTGTGTTACAGGCTGCAAATGATCTTTTTCTTTTTTTGGAAAGTGCAGGATTTGATGCTTGATGATTGTGGTCAGAAAAATGCATGAATATACACATATATATTTATATATATTTGAGTGTGTTTGCATCTGGTTTCAGCCRAGGGGGCTCTTTTTCTTGTTAATCCTAATGGAATTATTTCTTCAAGTGGAGAAGTGAACCTCAGCTTTCAGATTTGGGGTGTGCTTCTGGGGATGGACAAGCACCCTTGGTTGTCTGGGGTCATGTGCCTGGCGATATCAGTGTGTGTGTTTGCGTGGTTTCTGTCTCATTGTCTTTGTGGTGGGGCTATTGAAAACAAATATTTATTGTATTATTTACTAAAGCTCCCTGGATACTTGTACAAATTTAGAAGAATTGGCCCAGAAAAAACAGACAAACCAAACTGGGAATAACAGGAGGGAAACCAGAAAGGAAATGTGTGAGCAGCTAATCCAGAAAAGGTCATAAGCCAGCATCAGTATCCCAAGCAAACATGGGACTGTGCAATAGTCTGCAAGCTCAGGAAGCATTTGTGTGTCTTGCAGGCTGCCCTGGCTTGCATAATAGTCTCGGAGCTTTCAAGTGGTGTCATTTCTTGCACCCTTTCTCGCAAGTAAGGAGGTTGGAGTGGAAACATTTGGTGTGTGGATCTGCCTTTTTTCTCAGTCACATTTCTGTCACTCATTTTCCTTCTCTGCTGATACGATCAATCCAGTTTTGGGAGTGTCCATCATTCCCCAACATTTATCTGGAGGAGTGTTTCTTGCCAGATAGCCAGCAATGTGGAAGTGGTGATAACGCATGGAGAGGAGAGAGCAGAACGCTGTGCTGTTTCCTCAGGCTGCTTTGCAATACCTTGCTGCAGAGAGGGGCTTCCTTCCAAGAGTCCCGAGGATGTGGACAAAGTGGCCACCAGGGACCAGCCTCCCTGGAAGGAAGCCTCTGCCTCCTCTGCTTCCCTTTTTTGTATTTTAGGAGGCTTCTTAGGCATTTTGAGCCTTGCTGGCTTCTGCATCATCATTTTCTCGTGCCATCTCATCTGGTTGCAGTAGAAATGAAGACAAGGTAGCAAACAACAAACAACAGTCCCTGACAGGGCAAATAAACACAGCAAAGATGAGCATGGCTCAGAAGGGAGCAAAGGTCCCATTTTTCCCCTCACCTGGCTTTCCCTCAGGTGCAGAGGGCAGAAGTGCAGGCCGGGGAGCTGGTAGATCAACTGGTGGTTATGGACAACTGAGTTCATTTTAATGCAACAGCTCTCCCAGAGCAGCGTCTGCTAGAGAAGGCTCACCCGGGTCAGGCCCAAAACCCAGGTCCTTGGTTGACAGCTCCTGAACCAGTCGGACACAACCTGCAGACTTTCCTGGAGATCCCTTCAATGCAGTCTCCTACATTAATTTAACCTGGTTATTTATACCTTTTTCCTGTGTGTGTTTAATTATAGTAGAACCTGGCAATACTGCTGTGCTTAACGGTCTGTTGGCGTTTCCATTATGAGGCCAGACTGGAAGGGATTATATAGCTAGAGTGTTTGAACTGAGCCTCAGACAGAGTCTTGGCATAGACTTTCAGTGCAAATACAAAGATTTTCAATTGGCTAATGGCAGTTTTTAAAAGGGAACATTTTTCACATGCTTAGCCCCTTCCGTTTGCTTAAGCTGCCTTCCTCCGTTTTATACACAGCAAGCAAGCAAGCAAGCAAGCAAGCAAGCAAGCAAAGAAGTCGTATTTCACCCTGTTACAGCCGTGACTCACATTCATTGCACAGCGATGCTGTAACCAACTAAGGCAAGTCCTTCTGTGTTAAGAGAAATCATGCTCAGGAAGATGACTGGAGGAAGGTCATCTCTGCAATCATCAAGGTCACACCATCTGCACCTCTAAACTGCACCTGCCATGGTGAGCAGGAGTTGTCTGACCACATCTCAGGATCTGCAGTGGTGACATCTGCGCATGACCAAGACATCCTGGACAACAGCATTTTTGGGGCACGAGTCACTTCATCCTCAAGTAGAAATCTCAGATAGGTTAGCTTGATCAAGCCCTAAAGATGCCTTTTCTGCCTACCAGCTATGAGGGGAGCCTGGGATAACTAGTGCAGAGACATCCATACTGGGGACAGTCTGGTGGGACCAGTCCCACTCTGAGGGAGTCTAGAATAGCACCAGTAGGTCCTGCCTGAGGCTAGGCTCCTGCAGTGGGATGTGGCACATGCATATGTAGGAGGAGACAGACTTCTCTCCAGGAACTTGGAAGGCAGAGCAAGAATAGGGGAAAAGATGTCGCATTTTTACACATGGGAATGTTTTGGGGTAGAAGGATTAAGTGATTTGCCCCTGGTCATGCAGCAGTCAAAGGGAAGCCTTCCTTGGTCCAGGTCTGCATGACACATTTCTGCCTTTGTCATGGGCCTTCCTCCACATGAACATGTTAAATAAGCAAGCTGATACAATAAGCAAGGGAATACCATGTGCTGGGAAGAGTTAAAAATCAAGCTGGCTAGGCACCAGCAAAGAAAACTAGCTGATGAATTCAAGAGGAGCTGAGAGCAGAGATTATGGGTTGAAAACAGTCTTTTTTCCCAGAAAGCCTACCTAAAGCAACACTTAAGGGTTGGTGCTCTGTGCCTGTGTCTGAGGAAAAAACGGTCCATTCATTACTGTCTACAGCAATCTTTCAACTTCTGAAAGCAGAGCAGAGGTGTATACCCAACCCTGCGCTTGGCTGAACAGAAGCAGGAAATCCCAAAGCCGCTGAATTTGCAGGCCGGGCCCTGGAGGGATGCTACACCAGATGCCACGCATTGCTGCCCAAGAGCCTGGGCCGTGCTTCCCTTCCCGAGCTCCGGTGCGCCACGAGGCCTCGCACGCTCGCTGCGGGCTCTGTGAGACGCCTGGGAGCTGCTGCCCGGGGAAGGGGCTGGCGGGGAGGAAGGCTCTCGCTGCAGGGACGGTCTGAGAGGAAACAGCTCCGTTCCCACCAGGACTGTCGCCATGGGAACTTTAGGGCCCATGGCCATTTATTGCTAGTTGTAAACCCTGATTCTGACAGCGAAGGCTTTCTTCGCCTCTTCCTCTGGGCTTGGCCCTGACTGTCTCAGAAAAAGCAGGCTCACATTTTACCTCAGGCTGGCTCTGCACACACAGCCTCTGGCACCGAGAGCTGGCCTGGTGCGTGGGAGTTGCGAGCGCTCAGAGAAGCACCCTGGCTGTCCCTTCCAGCCATCTCTTACAGCAAAAGCAGAGCAGATGCCTGAGGTAGCAGAGCACAGGCAGGTCTGATGGCACTACAGACACCTGTGGATGTCAGCGGGGGAGAGAAACTGTGTGCTTTTCCTCCCACAGTGGCATTTCCCCTTGGAGGAGCTCTCAGATCAATTTGCAAGGCTAAGAATCTCTGTTAAGGTCTAGCTCCCTGCTCAGCAGCCTACTAGCTTTTAAGGCTGAAAAGCCTCATCACTCAGCTTGGCCAAAGCTGGAAGGGCTGAGGTGAAGAGACAGAGGAACAGCTGGCAGAAACCAGACTGCGGAAGTAAAAGTTGAGGGCAGAAGGCCTTTGGCAGCCAAATCTCAGCTGGTCCTTCTGCTGATGCCAAATGCTCCCGTGAAGCCACTTTTGCTCTGTRGTTTCTTATGATTACCCCAGTTCAGATGCCTGCCTGGACTTCCTCTAGAGAGAGACATTAAAATACATGTGACAGGTAGAGCTGGCCAAAGCATTGCTTCTTCTCCAGCTGCTGGGCTTCTGTCAAAGAAAAAAATCTTAATTTTTATTCTTGACGCTGCTCTGTCTCCTGGGAGCTATAGTCCAGGTGCCTCATGCCCATCCTGCATATTGTAGACCTGGCACCCTAGCTGAACTACAGATCCCATGGTGCACTAGGATGTCCAACTGACAAAACATGATGACTTGCCCACAGTGCCAGGTAGGAGCTTGACATTTACAGGGGAGAGCATGGCATGGCAGGGGCTTTAGGGCATGGGAGGCAGCATCAGTCCTACAAAAAAGCCTGGGGAAGGGAAAACATTTGGCCAAAGTATTTGGCTTCCAGAAGTTCAGATTTGTGATAAACTTTTAAAATTTCTTTGCAGAATCCAGCATCTGCTATTAAAACATATTAAAAGGTTCAATACAAAGAAATAGTTCCAACAGATCATTTTCAATCAGTCCATGTAGGAAGCGTTTAAATGGAGAACTGTATAGAGACACTTCCTGTCTCAAACACACTCACATGCACATGCAGGTTTCCCCACAGCTTGAGATCCAGCTTTGCACATCTTTTTTTTGCCAGGGCCTGTAACCCTATCTGCACAGGAAGACATCTCCTGGCTGAGTAACACACTGTGAATAAAAAGGACCACTGCTTTCTCCATTCTTTTTGTGCTACATACTCCTTTATTTCTGTTGCAGATGAGTCATTCCCTGGCACCCTGGTTGGAAGATGGGCTACTCACCCCTGTGTTGCTGACACAGCTTGAATGTAAACTTTCTGTTCTTTCATAGTTATGAAATCAGGAAGAGGAGAGGTGTTTCCCAAGAAAAAGTGGCAGGGTTTGTCCTGGCCTTCGTGTAAGATTCTAGGTGAAAAATGAAAATGTACTGCTGCTTTGTGAGTGTAAGGGATTTTTTTTTTAAAGAAAATGGACAGAAAAGTTTCCTCCTTAAGGGAAAAAAAAGCAAAAGCAGAGATAGAACCCAGACTGGTAGCATTGACTGCTCAGCCATAGAGAACGGCAGTCCCATAAAAGGCCAGCTAACTTCCATAAAGAGAGTGTTTGCATTGGTGCCTAATGCTAATGAAGTACGACTGTGAAGGGGGCTCTTAATGCTAGTGCAAAGTGAGACTCACAAGCTTCAAATGTTTGCCTGGACTGTCTCCAAACCTTGTGCACTCCTTTGGGCTGGAGCTGAGGTCAGAGACCTCAGAGCTGCAAAGATTTCAGTGCTGCCACTTCCAAGCAAAACCAGAAAGTCATGATGAAAATAGATAAACAAATTAAGCTATTGTGAGCCTCAGAAATATTGGAGGGTTTCATTTGCACCATGCCAAGCAGGATGTGTCCCTCCTTGTTTGGAAGCAATGTCCTAGTTGACAGTTTGATTACTTACCAATGAATTTCCCACTCTGCCTTAAGAGCATGGAGCCATGGAACTTATACAAGACTCTCAGCTCATACCTGCAGAGCTCTGCTGATTTCCCCTAGCAGGGAATGACTCTGGGTTTATGGTGCAGGACTGATTTACTCTCTACTRGGATGAGCCATCTTACTAATATTTCCACGGTATGTAGTAACATGGGCTCCATGCCCCATGTTAAAGAAGTACCTTTGCAGATGTGGTCTTGTCCTGACATCCCAAATGTAAGCCCTGATGCTTCCTGCACACCATTTGGCTGTCACCTCTGCAATGCTGCACATGGCCTCTTGGTTTTCCCCAGGCCCTTGCCTCATTCAGTGCTGGTGACGCTCAGCAACTGACTGTCCTCCACGCACTCCCTGGCTCTCGGGGAGTTTCCTCAGGCTCACAGTATGCCCTGGCTTTCTCCAGAGCACCCCTCTGCACCCTTGTGCCATGTTCTTTGCTGGTCCCAGTTCTTTCAGGCTGAATGATCTCCTTTCAGTCCTGCTTTACACCTTTGGTACTCAGTTCCTTCCTTTCCCCTCCCTGGATCCAGTACAGTTTCCCTTTAGCCAAATTCCCGTCCCAATTCYTCTCTCCTCCCAGCAGTTCCTGCATCCATGTCTCTTGGTCGAGTCGACTCTTTTCTTTACCTGTCCTCATCTGAATTGCTCATGCTGCCTGGGCCTAGCAGGGCACAGTGAGGACGTAGGAACAAAAGGCTGCTTAATCTCAGGGAGGGACTGTATTTGTGGCCTGGACCACAACAATCCACAGCTCCGCTTATCTGGAAATCCTGCTCAGCCCCTGGCTGGAGTATATCCCAAATGGGGAAAATTTTCAGGGAATTTAGCTGGTCAACACTAAGGCTGTCGTTAGGGAGCACATATGAAATGGGATATTTCAAAGACTTGGCTAAGTTTGGTGGCAGCAAAGGGCACATCTGGACTAACCCAAAGGCCTTCCCTACCTCCCCTTTTGCCAAACTTCAAGTTTGTGTGCCAAAAAACATGCAGCTTCGGGAGTTCTTCAAAGAAAAGGTCATCAGATTTCTTTGTAACAAAAGCAAGAGAAACCAAAGTATTTCCCCCTTACAATGTTCTTGGAAGTGGATGAATCATTTTGGCTGAAATTATATATTTTATATCTATATTTGCATAGATAGTTCAGCATTAGGCAGCCAGCCAGCAGGACAAAGTTCAGTCCAAGTGGTTTAAGTATGGTCAAGTTAAAACCGGCTGAAAACCAGAGCTTGGAGTGGGAAGAGTGACAGCATGTTCACACCACTTGGCAGGAGCAGACCTACCTGTAACAGCTGTCTCTTGTGTCTGCTGCACTCACAGAGCTGCTTAGGAGGAAATCATGTTTTGTCAGGGTGAAGAAAGTATGAGAAAAACCTAGAACATTCATTCATTTCTTCCTTTATTCTTTCTGCCCCCTAAGCTAGAAGTACAGTGCACAGCTGTTAATCTGTGAGTAGTACCTAGGATTGCTCACCCGAACTCCAGCCTTAGTTTGGAGACAGAGCTCAGCGCAGGCAGGGTATGGCTGCTTATGCACAGGAGAGTTGGTCTGCTTATACCAGTGCTTTCAGGCTACCCCAAATTTACAGCCCATGGCAGCTCTGTATGGTGTTGTACACTGTGTGCACATGGGGAGGCTACATGGTCTGCATGGTAGGGTGAGGAGGGAAGGAGAGAGAGGAGTCAGGCTTCACAGACCTACCTGCTGGGAAATGCAGCCATGCACAAGAACAAAAAGAAGATACGGGCTCTAAGGGCAGATAAGGCTGGATCAGGCTGTACCACTGCTCCAGTCTGTACACTATCTTCTCCCATTTTTCTGAAATGTGACAAAATGGTGGTTCACTGGCCTTCCTCCTGGCACTCAGTGGCATGTCTGGGTTTTGTCAAGCTGGGGAGTCAGGATCCCAAAGAAATGTGATGCTATCCAGGTGTGGGAGAAAAGCACCGCACTGGAACTTGTAGCCGCAAGGAGACCGGCATTGGAAAATACAGCTGTGCCATAGCAAATGGTATAGAGCTGCACTTCAGTTTGATATCCCCTTTTTGGCTTACATGCTGGCATGGATGCATGAAAGATGATTAAAAAGAGGCCTGAAGCCCCCAGCTAGCACTACCCATTGCAGCATCATGTGATGAGAGATGGTATGGATGCTGCATCAGTGTAGGGCTCCTTTCCCTCCTCTCGCTCTTGTGTTGCCACTGCACCCTGGCAAAGGCCACTGCCATCCCAGACGAGGGAAGAAGCTGGCCCAGCCATGCTGGTGCTGCAGGTGAGTGCAGGCAGCAGAGCTGCAGCTCAAAAAGATGCTGTGTGTCTGCAGAGTGGTGCCTAGTTTCGCTCCGCTGCTGGTGTCTCCTGGAAGCATGTTTTTCCCTATTCACACATGGTCCCAAAGATGGGACTTTTCTGAGGCATGTCAGGCAGAGGTCACTTGCTGGTGAGTTACTGCAGTTTGGAGCTGACTTTGAAAACCACACAGAAACTCCAGCCTTGTTGAGAGCAGCGAACCACCTTTCCAGACACCTATGCAACAAAACTACATCAAGCCGATGCTGAGTGCTGTGCATTGCCTGCCAGTCCAGCATTGGCCCTCCCAGGAGAGACTCCAGCCTCCGCAGAGGCTGTCTGTGTCTCACAGAGCTCTCCCTGGAGACAGAGGAGAGCAGACCATTGCTTCTGGCTGAGGAGCGTGCTCTGGGTCACTGGAGAGACGCTGCTGTGCTGTCCACTGGAATAACGTGCTCATGAGTTGCTTCCCAAACCCTGTCAGAAACAGTGACAATCACAGACCACTGAATAACCTCTACCTGCTGGACAGACTCTGGCAAGGAGAGTCTGGTAGTCACTGCAGGCCATATTAGGTTATGGGATGTTTTGGAAAGGGGACAGCATACCCAGAGACCAGATGCTCTTTGTACAGCAGCTGCAGTTTTCATAATAGTTAACCTCCTCTTAATTCCCACCTTTGCCACAGGAAGAGCTCTCCCTGTCTCCTCAGTGATCAGCTAACAACAATTTCTTTCTGCCAATCTGCCGGTTTTGTAGCACAACATACTCATTTAAAAACCTCTTGCCATTTCAACGATTGATRTTAGGTACAGATACTTTTGACAAAGGAGAGAGGAAGGACATGTCAGGACACAGATGAGGAAATGAAACATTTAGGCTCAGATGATAACACAGGTCCTTTACTTCTTGCTGCCACCAAGATGTGTTGAGCAGCCTCTGAAGACAAGAGCTTTTGTCTGTCCTAGATGTTGGTGGCTGGTGGGTGCTCAGTGTGGCTCCAGCATTGCAGTGTCTCCTGCCAGTCTCAGTCATCTGCTGATGGTCCTCATTCTTAAGCTGATGGTGGCCGGGGTATGTGAATCACCAGCCCCGCTGGCCTTCATCCATGTGCTCCATTTGGTGCTGCTTTGTGTTTGTGAGAGCGTGCTCCCCTTTTCCCAGCTGTGCGTGCCTGCCTGCCAGCTTGGGGCTGATTGAATTTGCAGCTGTGCTGGTTTTCACCTCTCTTCTACCTCTGAGAGTCTTGTTCATGGATTAGGGGGAAAGAAGGAGGAGGAAGAAGAGGAGGAGGAGGAGGGAGGGAGAATGAAAAATAAATTAATAAACCAGCAGATGGAGAAAGATGCCTAGTAGAAGGGGATGTTCACTTTCAGAGCTGTTGTTCCCCGAGGCAGTGTGCGGTACACCATCTTCCCCACTGTGTCTTCACTGCCAGCGAGCAGAAGATGCCACCTCCCCACACCCTCCTGGAATATGAACTGGGGTCCCTATTGGAAGTCTCCCTGCTTTGCTCAGGGGCCACTAGCTCATCTGGGCACCATGTTGATTCCTGAG
Source organism: Apteryx rowi (assembly GCF_003343035.1). NCBI lineage: Eukaryota > Metazoa > Chordata > Aves > Apterygiformes > Apterygidae > Apteryx > Apteryx rowi. The sequence goes on along the minus strand of NW_020450805.1, from coordinate 3,153,365 downwards.
AGAAACCAAGCCACTGTCTCATGGCTTGACACACAGTTCTGCTGCTTCTGGGGCTACTTCTGATCTCTCCACGTGGTGAGGGAGGACAACTTTCCTGCAGATAGGTGACTGGACCTTCCTCAGTAGGCACCATCACCCCTTGACCACCGGGTACAGCTCCATAGACCAGAGATGAGGCAAGACAGCTGGAAGATAGATGCCACTGTGGTAGAGCTGACTGTGACTGACACCTAAGAGTGAATATGGAGTTGGACAGCACCTCCAGTGGGAGCTGGCCAGCAATTCCAGAGGTAGGATATACAACCTGATGACCCTATGCCTGTCAGCCTTCCTCACTGCGGTAGGTGCGCAGGAGGTCTCAAGCCATGACACATTGCAGGGCAAGAGTAAGACATCCCAACAGGGAGAACCATGTGTATCAGGCGGTGTTTGGAGGTAAGTTCTGCTCTCCACCTGCTCTCTTTACAAAAGATCAGGGAGGGCCTCAGGGTGGGCTGCTCAGGGATCTTGATTCTTGTGGCATCCAGTGGACAGAATGTGTCAGGAGGTGGATTAACAGCCATTTTTAAGAGCTTGAATTTCATCCTCATCTCTCCACTGGGGTGCTGGTGAACTGGGTTTTGTCAGTCTGAAGCTTTCCTCCACATATCACAGAAGACTTGGTGGAATGACCCAAATCCCAGTGTGCCTTGCAAAAATCTGCAATGGGTCTTGGCATCCATCACATAGGGTCTTCAGAGGATGAACTGGACTATGAGAAAAGATGTGTTCTGGCTTTTAGACCAAGGAAAATGATACGGGTTTTGCTGCACAGTCTTGCTTGCATGCAGTTTATGGTCAATGGATCTGATGAAGGCCCCACAGCCTTCAAAATATTCCACCCCCTCCCCCCGCGCCCCCCAAATTAAAACTTTCCTGCAGCAGATGCTGTTTTTGAAAGGGGCCATTTTGATCTCCTGTTGTTTGGTCAAATTAGTCATGTTTTTTTCCCAGGAAACACCAAGGGCCAAAGGCTTGATTCTGCTTTAGCTGGTGTGGATGCAAATCTGTTGACTTTAAGGATACCCCACCTGTGGGACACCTGCATAAATAAGATCAAACAAGGCTCCAGGGACATGGGTCAAATCAGGACAGAACAGTGGTTTCCTAGTGAGGGGCTGGAAGGGCTGTAACTTCCTTAACAGCTGGGAGCCTGCAGATATGATGAGAAAGGCACTAGAGGAGTCTGGGCCAGCATTTAACCAGCCTGGAGCAGAATCAGATTGACTTTACAGTTTACAACCTACATGTACGCTGCAGACAACCAAAGGTATTTTCCCAGTCTTTCTGGCGGTCCCCACTCACAGCTGGAGAAACACTTTGGATTTGGGAGTCTCCTGGTGAGATGTCAAGCTCATGTGCTTTGCAGGCTTTTCCAGGCAGGGGCTCAGGCGCAAAAGAGCAGCAAAGACCCCTTGGTTCCCACAGAGGTGCCAGGGAAGAGGGGAAGGATCTCCCATCCCCTTGTCCCTCAAGCTTCCCTTCTGCCCCTGGCCCGACCTTGCTCTTGTCTCATAGTCCATGGACTTTCCCCAGACTGAGAAGGCACAAAGWGATGATTGTGGCAGACCTTTCCTAATCAGGGACTTTGCCTCCTAGTCAGGGTGCAGGAAGGAATGTGGTGCCACCTTCCTGGTGCAAGGATCTCCCCGTCTGGAGAGGCCAGCCTACTTCCTGGGCCAGCACACTGGGTGGCTCCCACTCTGACTTTAGAGGCAGGGAACAAGCAGTAGCTCTCCACTGCTAGGGTACATCTCACTGTGTTGAAGGCTAAGGGAAGGAGCAGAGGGCAGCTCTTACGAGTGTGGACTCTGGGCTGGTGCTGCAGCATCCTGCAGGAACRAGTGTGCATTTGAAGGAGGGATAGCTGCTGTGTTAGTGGGAATGGCTGGAGTGGGGAAGGAGAGGGACCCTCCTGAAAGGACTGGAGGCCACTGCCCCAGATCCTCTAAGGTGCAAAGCTCCAGAGGGAGATGCTCAGTGCCTCATAGGATAAGCTCTCAAGTCCCAGGGGGACTTCAGTTCCTATCAGGTAGTGCATCTCCTGTCATTGCCCCCCAGGAGTAACCAGCCTGGGGGTACTCCAATGCCCGACGGTGGGCAGGAGGTCTTTCCCCCTCTCCCACCCCAGCTGAGATGGCAGCATCCTGGGGACTGTCACTCCTGGGGACAGGGGAGAGGGGGTTACTAGGGGAGAATGGGGGCAGGCACCTGGGATGCGGTGTGGGAGCAGCAGCTCCAAAACCAAGCTGGGCAGGAGGCCTGGGGAAGGGGACAAGGTGGACATAATGGCAGGCAGGCTGCCCCAGCACGCTGGCTGCGCCCCAGCATGTGCAGAGGCCAGGTCCCCCGAGAGCTGCAGACACTGGAAGGAGGGGGACACTGCAGCCCCTGCCCCTGCACCCCAGCTGTGCAGAGAGAGGCAGTGTCATGGGAAATTTGCCCTCACTCCCCTTGCCCCTTCCCCCCTATTTTGAGGGGTGAAAGAAAGCTCATGGTACTCCACATACTACCAGAGAAGGGGGCACAGCTGGCACCCCAGCTCAGAGAGAAGGAGCCAGAGCTGTAGCCCCCTTTCCTGCAGCTTTGGCACTGGGAGAGGTAGGGACAGCAGCTAGGAGCTGCCCTGACAGCCTGCTTGGCTTGATCCCATGATGTGCTCCCCTTTGAGTAGAGCTGAAAGAGGGGCAGCACTGCACCCCCCTCTCCTGGGTGAGAAGGAGGAGAGGGGAGCATGGTGGTGGGGAAACCCAGGCAGCATCCAGCCCAGCACTCCCTGGAAAGCTCAATTACAAAACAGCCTCTGACCTTTGGTATTTCYCCTGCCACCTGCAGCTCAGCCTGCAGCCCCCTCCTGCCACCCAGTGTGGGTGTGCAAGGCACCTTCCTCCCTTTCACAGATCCTCCCACAGCAGCCCCTCCTCCCCACCTGGGAAACAAGCTCCCTTCTCTTCCCTGGCCCGCTGTGCAGACACCAGGCTTTGCACGTAGCAAATGGAGGCGATTTCCTCCTTAGCGGCAGCACATGGAAAGTATTGAGCTGTGTGGTTTTTTTTTTTTCTCTCTCTTTCTCTTTTTTTTTCTTTCCTTGCTCAACACACTGTCAATGTGCTGTTGGACGTGGTATTATAGCTCCCACTCTTCTGTGCTTGTGTACATCTGCTCCTGGTCATTCTGTGCGGTCCTGAATGTCAGGAAATGACTTAATCGTATAGCAGGCAATGCCAGATTGACCTGACAGGGGCAGGAAGGGAGGCAGCGGGGGAAACTGGTGGGAATATTGGGAAGTGGGGGGAAGAAGGAGGGCTTTGGAGTTGTGGTTTGACAGAGATCTCTTGTGCTGTGTTTCTCCCCCATCAGGAATGCCCTCTCTCCCCACTCTGCTGCAATGCAGAGGAGAACAAGGAGCTGGGGTGATGCTGTTTGCTGCAGCAGGGCAGAGGGATGGGGTCTGGGGGTTTCAGAGGCTGCACCCATGACAGCGTGAAGTTGGCCAGGGTGCAGAAGGGGGTCGCTGCGGCAGGAGGTCCCAGGAGCTGGGAGTGCCCTGCTCCACCAGCCCATTGCTCACGGACACTGGGATCTCTCTGCATGCATCAGTCACAAATTGACCCACACGTTAAAAGGAGATTGTATTTTGGCTGTGAGAGTCCCTGTGTCTCCCCCCTCCAATCTGGTCAGTGTCCCTGGGGTATGTTTGCTCACAGAGGGGACACAGGTATACCTATTCATTCACTTTTCCAATTGAATATTATTTTCCAGTAATCAAGGAAGGTGAAACCACTGGGCAGATACTGGAGAAGAGTCCTATGCTCATCCTGCTCATGATCTGGGGCCAGAACACAAATACACTGAGTGTATTGATTGTGTGAAATGCCCATCAGCTAGTGAAATTGGGATGGCCAAGAAAATCTTTCACTGACCAGGGGRTGTCTTTAAATACCCAGCACTTGGTGTAGTCCACTGCCATAAGGAAAAGAAACTATCATGGACCCAGAAAAGGACAGATGCTATAGGTCATGAATTGAGTGTGGCAACTGGCTTAGCATCAGCATCCACGTGGAGGCTGAACACAGCTGTCTGTAGGTGAGTCCCTCAGTGCTTGTGAGCTGTGTTATGAGGATTTCTGCCATTATTGTCCTAAGATAAAGTCTTTGCCCCAACAGACTGGCTGCAGTACAAGGGAAGAGAGAATTGGGGCACCTGCAATGCAACTGTGCTGTCTCTGAACCAAGGCAAGGGAATGCAGTGAACCAACGTGAAGCATCCAGGCCCCATGCAATACATTGGTGGCAGAATCCAAGGTCTGGCTTGTGGCATTTGAAATGGCAGGCATGTTCCCAGGTGACCTGTGGGGTGTATGTGTGTAGGTATGTGTCTGTGTAACTTTTCTCTGGGAAAGGACAGCAGATAAATGGGTACAGAACATGTATGGACACCGCTGAGCTAGTGGTGCCAATAGTTAGTCACCACAAGGACATGGTCGAGGCCCCACGCTGGGGGTAAATGACTCATATTGAAGTCTGTAGTATCACAGCTTCATTGCTCTTGGCACTCAAGCCAGCTAGATTTAATGCTAGGTTGGGTACATCCTTCAGGAGTGGTACAGAGAGTTGTTCATAGCACGCTGAGCCATTTGCAAAGGCAGTACCTATGCTCTTTAGAAAAAATATCCTATAAGCCCAGAAACCTGCCCTCTCCATCAGTCATTCTTTCCACCCTGCCATGTGTGTTTGAGGGAGATACCAATGGAGTCAAGAAATTTGCCTTGAATTCATAAATGGAGTGGGGAGAACGGCAGAATTTTTACACTGGGCAGCTCACCAGCTTGTCTCAGTTTCTTGGCCTTGAATCCACTCCCTGTATCACACACCTCCCAGGCTGCCTGCCATGGCTGTGCTGTGTCCACAAGCAGACATTGCTGGAGGGCAGGTGCACCGTGTGGGTAGGATGTTTTAGGACATCTTCACGTGGCGAAAGAACAGGAGGGTGCCTGGGCTGCCACTGTATTTTATTAGCCAGTGAGTTGAGGAACTCCCCTATTTCTATTGGCCTGAGCTGGGCAGGGGGAGTGATTCCCTTCCCCTCCCAGGTGCTGTTACTCGTCACTCTTGTAGGAACCTGTGATATGTGAGTGCCACAGGAATATTACAGGAGAGGAGGCAGTGGCACTTCCCTCCACCTGACTGTCTGGCGTTTGTCCTCTGGACCATTTCCTTCCTCTAAGTAAGCGCCCATCTGACTCATGGCTGAATCCCTCCCTGCTGCTGCTCCAGGAGTTCATGGTACACAGGAATTACTGTGTGTCTGCAGGCCTTGTGCCATGCCATCCCTTGGAGCACACTCCCCTTTACTCAGTGTCCTCCCACGAGCCACTGTCCTCGAGCTAGTTACTTATTTTCTCTCTTCCTTGGAATATTTTGCATCTAAACCTCATTTTTTCTCTCCCAAGATTTTAACACTGTCCAAGTTTTCCTTAAGATCCAAACCTTTTTCTTCTGCAAGTTGCAGTCCCAGTGTGACTGGTGCTTGCAAGAGTTTGTATGTGTACAAAGCGTAAGGTGTTTCAGAAAAGAGTGGAGTTCTTTAGTCAAACGGTATCTGCAAAGTGCCACCTTCTCTTTGTTTCAGTACTAACCTGATCCCTCTGTGGAGTGCTAGGAGACATCACCTAACACAAGATGCTGCCTGTTAAACAAGCTGCTGAAAATGATGTCTTGATCTTTGGCATTTTTTTGTCTTAGTCAGGGTGTTTGTTCAAATCTGGATAAGGGGTGCAACCTGAATGGATGCCTTTTCCGTTGGACTCATTATTATCATCTCACAGTTTGCAGCTTATGTTGCAAAGCAACCTTTTGTAAAGCAGCTGCTGTGTTCCACCACAGAGGTGGTTGCATCTCACTTACAAGCCAGAGAGACTTTTGTCTGTAAATAGCCCTCAGAGCATGTGGAGATCCTTGGGCACTAGTACAGGGTTTCCTCTATTTCCGACTCCTCAGTAGCATCCCCAGATCAAGGTGCCATGTATTCCAGCTAGGACAAAAGCACAAGAGAGAGGCATAGGCAGCACACATACACTGTGGCAGTGATGACTTGAATGGCTCAAACATTCAACCACAGAACTGCACAGCGCCCTAACAACCCAGGACGGACTGATCTGAATAACAGATGGAGACAGCTCTTGGTGACCAATGGTGGGAGAGGATAACATGGGGTGACGGGAGACACAGCCCATCAGCAGCCAGGGAAGGGCCCAGGAGATGGGGCTGTGTGCTGCCCACCCCGGCCTCTGCTTGCCTGGGGGAGGTGCCCTGCATCTCAGGAGATCTGGGCTGGGTCCCCCCTGGGTCCCCCCAGCCCTCACCACCACTATTGCCACAGGTGTGCAACTCCGCTTTGGCACCCAGGTGCCAGCTTTGCTGCGAGCTTAGGCAGAGCCATACTGCACTGGGACACAAGGGTTCGGAGGGAGGAAGCTTCCTTCAGCACAGCCCTTGCAGTTGGAGTGGAGCAAACCTGCCCTGACTTCCAAGCATCCCTGTCGCTCAGGATGCATTTGCAGGTCTGTTCCCACACCCAAGTTGCAACACTACTGCTCAGTCCTTGGGGTCACCCCTTGCTTTGCTCTGCACCTGAGAAGGGCTGGTCCAAATCCTACTACATTCCTTCCCAGACCCTCATCATCGCCTGGTCCTCAGTAAATACCATCTCACTCCCGGAAGCTAACGAGCATGGTCCCAGCAGCCTGGTGTCCTCAGCTCTGCTCAGCTTGCTGCTTGTTAGCTGGCAGAGCTGGAAGGCACCATCCCCAGGCTTGGAGCAGGTCCCCTGGGTGCAGGTGAGACACAGGAACAGGTGACTGTGACCTTCTTTCCTGGCTTGCCCTGCAGCACTGTGCTGCCTGCCACGCTTGGGAGTGAGCACCCAGCCTGGTGGAGCGGGTGACGGCTGGGGTGTGGAGGCAGGAGGCGGGTGAGCCGGCGCAGCGCGTGCAGCCTGGGATCCCTAGGCAAGCCTTAGTCAGAGCCCTGCTACTGTACGTGCAGTCTGGCACTGAGATGGGGCGTGAGCCTCTGTGAGAGGCAGGGAGGGAGAGCAGTGATAAATGAGCCTGAGTAATTAATTCCCACTCCTGATTGCATGTTTGCTCTCCAAAATTTGTGTTGGCATGATCCTGCCAGCCTCCTGGGCAGGGCCTGGCCCAGCATCCAGCAGACACCTTCTTTTATCTTGGTTATTTCATCAAATCTGTTAATTGTATCTATCTAAAGGCCCAGGATCAGGATGGAGATTTCACATCAAGCAGCGATGGCTCATAAAGTGGATTCTAGCTGGGCACTGAGCTAAGCTCTGAAGCTGTAAAGAGGAGAAAGAGACCTCCCAGACTGTGATTTCATCCCAGCATTTCTGCAAACATCCTCCTCACCCTGCTGGGGCAGACAGGGTTTGCAGGAGGCTGTGAAGCTCCAAGTTTGACAGGTTAAGCAGAGAAGGAGTTCCTGCAGTGACAACCCCATGTAAAGAATGTCTCAGCCCTGCCTATGTCAGTCAGGAAAGAGTGGTCACCTGAAGCATGAGAACAAGTCACATCTGCAATGGTTTCAGACTCGGAGAAAGTAATCACTGTAAAATCCTTATCTGGAAATCAGGCAGTGAGGCTCATCCCAAAATATATGGGCTTCCCACCAAAGGTCCTTGTACAGTACTAACACAAGAGGACTACACACAATGTCCCTCCTGCAGGAGCTGGCTTCCCTGCTCCAGGAGGCTCCCAAGGCTTCCAGTTCATTCTGCCCATGCCCTGCAGACAGCTCATTAATTTCCGTTCTGTGGTCCAATCTCTTCTTCCTCTGACACAATTACTTAAAAGTTTCTTTACAGGCCTCCAGGCGTCCCACCCTCTTGCTGGCTTCCCTTTTCACAACTCTGTCCAGCTCATCTCCATAGAACTTTGAGCCTCTCTTCACCAGAGCTTCATAGCTGGGGCCCAGGGCAGAGGTRCATGGGAAGACCACAGTGGCTTGCAGAGGGCCATCTTCTGCAGCGTCCTGTCCCTCTTCATAATCAGGACCTGTAACTTCAAGCAAAGATGTGAGAAGCTCCAAAGAGGGGTGTGGGGGAAACTGGGACCTGTGCCTTGCCCCCAGGAGAAAACAGTTCTTTTCTGCACTTAGAAGCTGGAGCGTCTCAAAGRCCCCCACAGGGCTGCTTTTGGACAATGTGCTTGGGGCCAGCGGGCCAAGGCTTGCTTCTCCTCTGGAGTGCTTGTCTCCTGGTGACATGAATAATAATAAAAGGCTTTGCTGCCTTCAGCATCTTGCATCTCTGGGCTACACCAGTGTCTTCAGTGCAGGAGCTGATGGCTCCATTTTTTATTAAGCACTCTTTGGGCAAACAGAGTCTCTGGAGAGCCTGCCTGGGGTTCAGGGCCACTCGATCCCAGGTCCCACTGAGCTGCAGAACAACAAAAGACAGCTCCTTCCCAGGAACAGTCTGGATTTACATCTCTCAAACCAAGCAGCAGCCTCTGACTCCAGCCACCAGGCAGGTGGGGAGCACAGGGAATATTGATGAGGCGATTCCCCAGCATGATAATGTGAAGCAGCCTGGCTCCCAGCGCACCAGCTTGCTCTCTCCAGCATCATGGTGGAGAAGGTGGTTTGGAGGAGGTGTATGGGGAGCCTCTCCCGGATACAAGTGGGTGAGAAGGGAGGAAGCATGCAGGCGCTTGTCCGAAAAGCAGACAAACAGGCAGTATTGATTGCCTGGCACTGCTGGCAGAGTGAAGGCAGGCCTGCTATCTTCCAGGAGCATAAGAAAGTGGGGAGAGACCGTGCAGATGCTGGCAGTGGAGGTGCTGCATGTGATGGGTGGGGAGGAAAGATTTGTATCTGGCAAAGCTGTAACCTCTCACTATGTTATAAGCTCATAAATCACTTCTCAGGTGACCAGTGCTTGAACTGCAGTGCAGCGATATTCTTTGCAATTTCTTCTCTTTCCTACCTAAAGGAGGGCTGATCCCTTCCCCCAGCTGCCCTTTCTGCACTTTCTGAAGGAAAACTCGGCCCTTTAATTCCAATCACAAATTCTGGAAATGATTAGTGAGCTGTCATCACTCAGCTGCACCGGATATCGGGCACAGGGCATTTCTGTTCYGTGTAATTAACAGTGTACAGGGCTGCCTTGCTCTTCAGTGGGCAGAGGAGAAACGAGGGAGAGGTGGGTGTAGCACTCCCCTGCCTTCCTCTCTCACTGCCTAGCTGGGAAGCTGCTGGACCAAAAAGCAGGGCAAGAAATAAATTCATTCATGGCAAGAGGTAAGGACAAGGCGAAAGCAGTCACCAAAGAATTGRGCGTCTCCTGTCTGAGAAAAGAAACAGAAAACTCAGTGGGGTTAGCGCTATGGGAGGATGCTGGGGCAGCCACCTTTGCTGAAGCTCAAAACTAAACTTTGTGGTAATGCTGTCACATCCCCAAAAGGGGCCTGGGAACTCAGCGGCCTGTTCATCCTCTGCCCCTTCCCGGGCGCCCACAGGCAGCTGCCAGCTCCTGCCTCATTGAGAGGATGTCAGCTGAGCGCACTGGCTCTGCACCGAACCCGCAGCCGCCTCATCTTCACCCAGGAGCTTTTTGTTTCCCTCTCCCCCTGCCCCTTTCTCAGGGTGCTCTCTGGCTCTCAGGAGCTACTCGTTTGCCAGCTGCCTAGTGAGAGCTGATATCGGCCCTGTGTGATGTTCTGCATCTATCCAAAAGCCTCCCAGCCCTCCACTGAAACGCCTCATTGTGCAGCTGGCTGGAGTACGTGAGCCTGGCTATGTGGAGCCTGTTTTACTTTGAAGCTAACTCTTCTTTTTGACTCAACGGAGCTGTATGGTGAGATTGTAAAATTTCCCCTCGTTGGCCAACCTCCTGAGCTTTTTTTTGTTAACAAAAGCTCCCTGCTATGTAAACAGGCCAGATGCTGTGGGTTGCTGTCTGCAGACTCACGTACGCTCTTCGTGTCATRGGAGGTGTCAGATCCACACCTGTGGGCTCCATTAGCCATGCAGAGATTTTCGAGAGACCCCAGAGTAGACGTTGCATGCCCAGTGGCCAGGGCAGAGACCCTGCTTCTATCACTCTTTCACCCCAGATGAGTCCCTCCTATTCCTTTCAAGCTGGCCTTGCTGAAATCCTGGCTGAAACAGTCTCAAATGTGGTAGTAATTATCTTATGAAGAAGGGGTGAGGTTCCAGATGACTAGAAAAAAAGGCAAACAGATAGTACCTGTTCTTAAAGGGGTAGAAATGAGGCTATGGGATTACAGATCTGTCAGTCTGCCTTCAGTGCCGACAAAGGTCCTGGAGCAGACGAGCTATTTGTAAGACTGACCAAGATAGCAAGGTGAAAAGTAATAGCCAGCATGGATTTGTCAACAACCTAATTTCCTTCTACAGCAGGGTAGGAGAGCAAAGGCTGTAGGAGATGAGAAAGATATATCCTGGCTCTAATACTGTGAGATATTTGCCTGATCAGCCTGGGTGTTGGAATAAAAGATGCACATTACATTTGCTGCTGCTAATAGGCCATGTGGTAGTTGCAGGCACTTTGGAGATCAGGAGGGGAGTTCGAGCAGATTGTGACATTGGTGAAACAGATATAAACAGGATGCAATTCAGTAAGGGCAAGTGCAAGCCACAGCATTTAGCAGGATAATCAGCTGCATGTATATACAAGAAAGCAACTAGGCCTTCAGAAGAGGACATGAGTGTCATTGTGGTGACAGGTATCTTTACTGAATGACTTGACAACACATGGATTTGAATAAAATCAAATGCCCCTACTAGGATATACAAACAAAAGTGTCATACATACCACATGTGCTGCAATCCTTCCACTTTATGCAGCATTATGAAAGCCCCGGATACGTCCAGTTTTGGGCAACACAGTTCAAGAAAGGTGTAAACCTCTAAGAGTCCACAGAAGATGATCAGCAGTCTAGTGACCATGACTCAAGAGTAAAGGTTGAAAGCACTGCATTTGTTTAGTCTGCTTAGGGGAGGAGGGGTTGGAAACAATAACAACCTTTAGATGTGTAGAAAGTGTCTAGAAAAGGAACAGAATGGATTATTCTCCATATCCAGGAGACATACGGTTAGACATTCAGAGAATCTTGTTAGCTACTTAAGCCTTTAAGGGCTTTGGTCCCCTTAAGGACAGAATGCTTTGCAGAGACCACATAATCTTCTTCACTAGAAATTTCTAAAATCCAGGGTGGACAAATATCTGCCAGGAACAGTTAGAGAGTGGTACCCCACGTTGGGCAGAGATATGTCTAGATGACCTCTCAAGAGCCCTGGTTTTGGTCACACACAGTTACACGGTATGGAGCAGCCCTGCAGTTCCAGAAAGTGAGGCATCTTTGCAGGTTGACAAGAGCATCACTGAAAATCAGTCAATAGTGATGCTCCCCACATTGCCACATTTTCCAGCCACCACACCATATTCCATGTTTCATAGGGCTGATAGCCTCACAGGATACAAGGCACAACAGCAGCAAGCTGTGACCTGGCCAGAGAAACCTTAACCCCCTGTTTAGAAAACATTACCCTCCAGCTGAGGATAAGAGGTTCCTATTGGTCCCTGCTAGGAAGTGCAGTGCTTCAGGTACACTGTGGATGTTTCTAGCTCTGCAGAACCAGGGAGGAAACCAGAAAGACTCATTACATCAGTCCTATCTACAAGAATCAGATGAGAAGACTTCTTGAATAGATCCCTCATCCAGTATGGCTAGATATCAAGCAAMAATGTAAACAAGTAATCGATGAAGACTATCCTCTGTTGTGGCTGAAGTTAAACTACTAATCCAAGATAAACTGCAGGCATGGAGTAAACATCAGTCCTGGAATAAGAATTCAAGGTGGCAAGAGAAAGAGGACTTAGCCTCCACTAGATCTCACACCAATCTTTCAGAAAGAGAACAAAATCAAGCTGRCAAGTCCTCCTGGGGATCAGGAGGAAAGCGAACCGACAGGTGTCCTTCAGAGCTGTGCCAAACTTCTGTAGAAGGCTGTTCAGTGATGATCCGAGCTACCTTCCTTCTCACACAGACTGGGGTGTCCTGTATCTGTGCAGTTTGCACAAGAAATCCTCTTACACCTGTGGTGGTTCAGCCAAGTGCTGAATCATACAAACAGTCCCTTCAAACTCAAATCCATTGTTAAGGCTGTCTCAAGCAAATGTGAACCTCTGCTAGAGGGTAAGAAGCATGCTCACAGAGGCTGGGTGGAGGCTATACTGAAAAATCAGGCGCTAAGTCTTGGAGACACAGAAAAGCCAACCCACTGCACGTGTTAAGTGAGGCATTGGCAATGAAAGAGCTGACCGTTGCCTAGATTACAGCATTGAGACAAGAGAGGCCACTGTGATATAAACATCTGTCAAGAACAGATGAGGGTTGGAGCAGAGACATTCCCCACAGGTTTATATGATTTTCAAGGACCTGAGGCCAATGACCCTTTTTCTGTTCCTCGGTGATTTCACAGATCAGTGACCCCAGTGATCTCATGACCCTTCAATAAAGAATTCTTCCAGACTCCTTGGCTGAATCACCCTAGTGTAATGGTGCAGAATAAAATTGAGGGGAATACCTTCCTCCCAGACTGCATATTGCAGTTCAGGAATATTTGATGAGGCCATCCTGCAGGGAGTACAAAATCCCCCATGCATAGAAGACAGGAGAAAGGGGTCATGGTGGAGAACACAGCATGGATCTTGGGAAGAACCATCTTTGTCCTGCTCAGCTAAGAGGAAACTGCCAGAGAAGTTGATCCARTCCTTCTTGGATGAAGAGGTGCATGACCACGCACTTATCCAGTAACCCTCAGAAGCTACAACTGGCTCTCCAAAAATTCCCAGCTTTCACTGAAAACCAAAGGGTATTGTGTCTACACCATTGATTTCTACGAGGCAGCACAGCTTTGCTGCTCAAGGGCATGAAGAAGGGAGACCAGCTACACCAGCCAAATGTCTCATAATATCTCATTTTGGTAACTGGCAGGCTTGTTCTGGGGGCTGAGCTTGGAGAGGTACCACGACCTCCTCCCTTCCACATTTGACTGCGGTGCTTGGGAGAATGAGTCATCCATTTTTTACTTGCAGCACTCCAGCATTCCAAGGGAAAAGGCCATGTTTCCGGCATCCCTTGGCCACRTGGGTTTCCATTCATCTGTTGACGGCTAGGCAACATGCCATCTCCAGGACAAAATGGCTTCTCCTTAACTCCTCTGCTGCTAGTGCATCCCTTAAGATTTTGCTAGATCCCTTCAAGATCTCCAAGTCTTTTGCACAGAGTATCCGCATAGAGACAACTCAATCCCCAGAGATTTTGGTGTCAATACCTCAGAGCAGTGCGGCCTGTCATTTCTAGCCACATACATCACTGGCAGATCAGAAAGGCTGTGTCTGCCTTTCCCTTGGCTTCTCTGAACCCACAATATGCAGGACAGGAGTGAATCCAGACCCTTGGTTGCTGTGGCTCTGTGTTTTCAGGCAGCAGAAGTGCATCAGTCCCCTGTGACTTGTCACCAGGCTGTATTAGCAGGCACCCTCAGGAAAAGGTTAGAAAAACACAATGTCCACTGTTAATTCTGAGGGGAACATTAGATGAATAACCATCTGGTTCCCAAGGCAGGCCAGACAATCAGGCCCTCCTGATTTGAAGCAGCCAACCAAAGCAGTCCCAGTGATCATCCTATGAGCCCCTCACTTCAGGGAGCAAATAAACACATGTCTTCTTGGTAGGGTTGTCTGGCTTTCTCCTTGGTATGAACAAAGCCCCATGAAAGCTCCCCTGTTTCACAGGAGGCAGTAAACAAGCCCTAAACCTCATCCCTTGGCTTCAGGGCACACAGTTGCAAGGCTTCTCTGATCAGTGTGGGAGGAAGTGCCTCCACCCTCTTTATGGCTGCCCTGTAATGAGCCCCAGCTGTAAACCTCTCCCTCCCATGCCTGGAAGCCCAGGCCGGCCTCATGGGGTGGGGCACAGGCTGTTTAACCCATTCCCTGGCTGGCCAAATGCTCCCTGGCCATTGCCTCGGCACTGGGAGCCCCTCTGCTAGGAGAGATGTGGCTGGCTGGGTTGCCAGAAAGGGTCCTCAAGTGCCAAAATGCCAAGGGGAGTATTTGCAGGGGGGCAAAGGCATGCAGCTCCATGTGCTGTGGAGAACAGCAATGGTTTTGCTTGCTCCCCACTTGAAGGCAGTGGGTAGATGTGCATTGGGGAACAACCTTCCCCCTGGGTTGCTGGCTCTGCTGGCACCTGAGTTTGGCCAGAAGATGTGGGACTTGGCAGGAGGAAGGGCTGTCCCCAACACCTTCTTCACAGAGGCATTTCTGGCACCTCAGTGAAAAGGAAGGGGTGAGGCTTCTGCCAAGGTCAACAGGCTGGGGATGGCCATCTTGTGAGCGCACAGGTCTCTGGATTACTCCAGGGTATCTGCTTTCTCTGTGACAGAGCATCCCAGCAGCACCTGGGACTTTAGCTCCTTTTTTTAAGCAAGTTTTGTCCATTAGAGAAAATCTGCTGAGAGGAACTGTCTCCGCCTGGCTTTCCCATCCAGGCAACTGGCCAGGCAGCCGCTGGTGTGATGTCTACGTAGCACCGCGCCATGGAGACGGGACAGGGGATTCCTGAGGTAACAAGGCTGAAGCTTAAGAATGGAATGGTGCTGGATGGTGAGAGACTTTCTATATTCATATAGCTAACAGACTAATTAGTGAGGAGCTTGAAACTTGGCTGTGTTTGTTGTCAAATGCAGGCCCCTTTCCAAGTGGTGTTAACAGCCTCCTCTTTTCACTCTGGGCGTATTGTAAAGCTGGTGCTTTTCTGCTGCTTCGTAGAGAATTCTTCATTTAGTAATGGATATAAGCTGAATAGCTGTTGCAACTAGAGGTTACAAATGGGTCAGGCATGAGGGGTGATTGGGAAGGGACAAGCAGGGGGAAAGGGCCTGGAGCTGAGATAGCAGCAGGAGGCTGGGAGGTGGGACTGAGGAGACATTCACCGAGCCAGGCATAAGGTGGAGCCAAGCTTGGAGTAGCAGGGGGCTGCAGGTCAGTAGTGGCTGGTCCCTGCAGAGCTGGCGAGGCAGCATGAGCTGCTGGGGGCAGGATCGAAGGGCTATAGCAAGCTGTGGTCTCCAGAGACGTGATGGTTGAGGGAATACCTATAGCAGAGAAACATAATGGGAAAGATGCGCTTCCAAGCCAAAGGTATGGTTCTTTTGCTATTTGCCCACTTCTAATTAAGATGCCAATGTTTAAGCGATTCCTTTGAAAATACTCCCCTTTCACATGAGAGACAAAAGTTCACATGGGCAAAAGACTCAGAGCACTGGCAGGACCCTGGCAGCGTGTGGGTAAGGGGCGGGCGAGCTTCCCTGCCTCAGCGCTGCCAATGCAAATCTCCGCGCTCAGCTGAGAGGAGTCCAGAGGAAACCAGGAGCATTTCCGCTGGGTTCCCACAAGAGCAGGAGCTGTGGCTGTGCCTGGAATCACGTCTTGCCCTCATGCATGGCCTTTGTAGGAGGCCTGGATAATGGTTATTCACTGCTGGTGGGAGGAGCGCCTCTTGCCTCAGCTGGGCCACCCCTTTATCCAGACACCTGGTGTTTCAGTTCCCTCCTCGCTCCCTCTGAACTCCCAGCTGGCACTCTGCAAACTCTTCCCTCCCCTGCCTGCCCCGTCGCATGGCTGTGTTGCCCTCYGAGGGGTTCTCCCTGGGGACAGTGGGGTGCAGCTGGAGAGCAGAAAACTCAGATCTTTCTTGAGAGTGCAAAGTCGGGGTTGTTCACGGGGGCAGCCACAGTGCTGCCTTCCACGGATGGGCCAGCATGGATCCCTTCCTGGTGAAAAAGCACATGGTGAGGGAGGAAAAGGCCTGTCATACGGAGGAAGGGCACACACTGCCTTCCTCCCCTCCCCAGGAATGGGCAGAGCCGCGGGGAGGCAGGCACCAAGCTGGAAGATCCCCACAGTAGTGCAGTCTGCCCTAAGAGCCACCTACCCAGGGGTATATCTTATTATCRCAGTAGTTTGTATAAGAACAGAAAGCCATTTTGCTGGATTCATGCTTGTCCTCAACAGCCCTGGGACTAGGATGTCAACTCCCACCAGTGCAAGTGACGTCAAAGGGACAGGGACGCAACTGTGAGCCTTGCTCTCGGCTAGGCGATGCCCCTCAGCCTCTTTGGGCTGCCCGGCCCAGCTCTCCCCACTGCCAAAGCTGCTGTGCCAAATACCTGGGGTTGTTGTCCTCTCCAAGTGGCCGAGCAGCCCAGGGGGCAAGCTCTCCACCTCATCTCACCATGCCTTTGTTCCTCCTGCCATGGCAGCCCCAGGCAGCCCTGACTGCCACCACCCTTTCCCACCCCAGCCTCCTCCATGACTTCCACCTCATTGCCCCACCACGCYGGGCACAGCCTCCCGCCACTCCCGGCAAAACCACGTCTGAGAGGCAGAGGTGGGCAGGCACCCACATGCAGATGCTGTGCCTTGCCTTGCTTTTCCACTGCTGGGGCTGTAGTGCTCAGTGCAAGAGGCTGAGGAGACTCACTGGTTTGGGGTGCAGGAGAGGAGTGCGTGGCTGCAGTGGCAGGGGATGTCCCCTGCCCTCCAGCTGTACCGCCCTGTTGGCGTCGTATGAGATATCGCTCACCCACTGAGAGTACAAAGTGCTGTGGAGTCCAGTGCTCTTTTCCACCGAGGTCATCTCGTCCTTTCCCATCCCAGCAAGTTCTGGAGGCTGCTCCATGTCCCCGTGCAGGAGCTCTTTGCAGAAGGCAAGGTGGGAAGCTGGAGCTTGGTGCTACTCTCCCCAGCAGAGCTGCCAGGCCTGTAAAGGCATGGGACCTGCCATCCCCTCTCTGCGCAGTCAGAGAGAGATGTCGGGCAGCTCTCCCACAGCAGGGCTGGGCCTCCCCACTCTGTGTGGAGCAGGAGCTTGCTTGTAACCCAGGCTTGAGACAGGAGAGATTCCTGCAGGCCTGGCTGTTTCTCAAGCACTCCAGAGTGCCTGAAAGAGGGTATAATTGACACTTTCACCACACACTTAAATACTTCCTCAGCGAAAGCAAGGCAAGCACCTGCCAGCCACATACGAATATTATCTGGGTGTCACGGCAAATATTAGGCACAAGGCCTAGCCTTTGTCCAGCCTCCCCTGAGCCCCGTGAAGACTGCTTACCTGCATAAGGGCTGGTTTTCCAGCAGATGTTTGCAATGACATGGTGTTGCTGATGCCATTTTCTTTGGGTTTTGGCTGAATGGTTGTGGAAACAGCTAAAGCAGTGTAGAAGCCAGTGAGCACAGACCAGGGTGCAGATGCCCTGCTGAGGGAACAGCTCATGCCTTAGGCATGGCTTGGTGGAAATTGCCTCAAACCTCAGAAGCAGGATGGTGGTTTGGCACAGTTATGACTTYGTGACAAAAGCCATGACTGAAAGTGTTTGGCAAACCCATGTTGATATATGTGGTTCTTGGAGCCAGAAGCAGATAGGAGAGCCACCTAACACATCAGGTATTTGAGCCCTTTTACACCCTCATAATTTATCACCAGGCTTTGACTTCTGTAAGATGCATTCAATCAATATCCAATGAGCACTTCATGTGAACCTCAGCTTAGCCAGTCCACTGACTGCTTGGGAGACTATCACTCCAGCAATTTGCTAATTGGTGCGTGTGGTGTGTGACTAGCCCAAGTCACATGAGTGCGCTCCTCTGCCCTGTCTGAGCCACTGGTGAGGCTGCAACAAGAGAGATTTCTGCGATGGCTGTGCGGCCTGCTGAGGTGTTGAACCTCAACACTGACGACCTCAGGATCTAAATATTTGGACCTTGGGGCTGAAGTTTTCCATGAACATCAGCTACCAGTCTGGAAAATAAGTTTGGAGACAGGGTCAGGTTTCCAACTGTGAAGAATGAATGATCTCACTACTGAGCAGGCTATTTCCAGAGCAGCATTTCCCATACGAATTGCTCTGGTGCTAAGCTCCCCCAAAGCAGCACTGGCAGTGCCTAACGGGACTAGGCTGTTTCCCAGTGTGCCAGCTCTGCTTCATGATTTCCTTCATTCTCCCTTCTCACATTAGGGATTTCAGTGTAGAGAGCTGGCTGCTTTTGCATTTCCTGTTTCTTTCTATGTTTTCCTTTCTGGATCTGGATGTCTCCTCGCTTTTCCGAATGCTTGTACTTCCCACCCATTCATCTGCCTTCTAAACTCTATTTTGAGTTCCTACATCTATTAATTTGTTGCTCATTTGGGATTCAGGCCTAGAAGCTGGGCAAACATGGAGGCAGTCTCTATTCCAGGTAGTTCTCAATTTAAATAACCCCTGCAATTCTTTGAGTAACTTGTTTCATTCTAGTGCTTTCAGTTTGACCATTATCTCACCTCCTTTTTTCCTCCCCTTCCCCTATCTGACCCAGTCACTTCTTTTGTTTTTCATCCCTGCTTTCTACTCACCTCAGCTCCTCCCTTTGCTACTTTTGGCCTGTCTTTTTCCTCTCGACCTGGGACCTGCTTGCTTTCCTGGTGGGGCAGGGAAAAAGCAGAGGGGTCCTCACCTTGCTTGTGCTTCTGGGAAGGTGAGCAGTGAATTCAGAGGTGTAGCGTCCTGCACTCGAGAGAAATTGGCAGCACTGGACAAGCAAGCTCAAGGCTGTTGAAATGTATGTGATAAGGCTCCCTGGCCTGAGGAACTGTGGAAAGGAGCCATTCTGATTTATGCCTAACTCCTTCCCTTCAACAGAGTGGGCTCTTTGGAGACATGAGGTTGCCCCTGGGTGGGACCAACCCCTAGTGCAGCCAGGCCCCTGGCTTTGTTGGACCTCCACGGTGCTCATGGGGCAGCTGAACCAGGACTGCAAGTATTGACAGGGGACAAGCCAGTGTCTTTCCTCCTGCTCCCTGCCTTGAAAGGTGAGCTGACACGGGGAGAAGGCTTACAAGTRATTTGCAAGGATAACCCCAATGGATAGCCTCAGCCTAATCCAACCTGTTACTCCTGCAGGCAGTTCTCTCCTTGCTTTCTGGAGTGGTGCTGGTAGAGAGGTGAGGAGTCCATGGAGGAGGGCTGGGTAACCTGCCAGCAACAGAGAGTCCCCTGCCACGTGCTTCAGCCATCCCTGCCTTTGGGCAGCGTGGGGCCTTTGTGGGGATCTCAGTGCCTGTGTACAGGCAAAAGGGCCTGGAGATGGGGGGAAATGCCCTGGCAGAGCCGGGGACCTTCTGGGCCACCAGGAAAACAGCCAGCAGACAATAAGTACAGAGTCAGTGCACTGGCTGAGGTCTACATACAAATGCAGTCAGAGAGGCTACTGCTCCCATTCCCTACTGCAAATGGCAGCTTCCCAGCAAAGCTACTCTGGGGAAGATCTGTGCTTGTTAAAGGGCCTTTCGCTTAGGGGAAGCTGTAATAGCTGACAGCAAGTGGAGATCTGCCCTCACCACCTGGCTGGACTGACAAGTTTGGCATCTTTTATATAAAAAGCTCCTTTTTCTGTGTCATCAGCAAACACCTGTTTCCTTCACCTGCCTTCAGTTGTAATGGTCCTAGTGGAGCTACATCTGAGTGACTTCCAGAGCTGGAAAGGGAGAACTGGGCCTGCTGTGATAAATCTCATCTTTCCTGCCATGAATGGCAGAAAGCACAATCCTGTCAAACAGAAACAGCTCTCAAAGAACATGGGAGGGCACATCCTCTCCATTTCCGCCTTCTCATCTCAGCAGCATCTCACTGCATTTGCTCCACACACACTGGAAACAAGTCTCTGCAGTGGCTAGTTTTGCCTGCATGCCACAGGCTCTTGTAAACCTGAGTGGGAACTTCTCACTTCCTCTGGTGTTGCTGACACAGGCTCTGAGCTCACATGGTTATCCCCTTCCTGGAAGCTGAGGAAGGAAATGCTGTCAGTGCCCACCTGCGACACCCTGGGCAGGAGAAGTAAGGACGTATGTTGGGGCTAGTAGCTGCCTGATTACACCTGAGGGACTTCTTCCTTGGAGGGATCATTTCTTCATGTGGACTGAGGAAAGGTGCATGGGCCTTCTGCAGGGGGGCAGCCTGTAGAAGTATCAGCAAAAGCCAGGACTAGATAGAGGAGAGGAAGAGTGACTTTTGAGCTGTAGACACCTTTTCATTTGAAGCAAAATGCTGAACAGCCCCCAGGTGGGGAGAGCTCTTTAGGGCTGGTTTGGACCCTGGGGCTTGATCTCTGCATCTCTAGCCATCTTCTCTGAGCTGCTTGGCTCAGGACACCTGGATCAAAAGCTTGTCCTTTCTCACTGACTGTTGCAAAGGCAGTTTGGAAGAAAGGGCAAATGAAGGATATGATTGAGGTCTGCCTCACCTGACTCCTTTGTTTAAGGGAATGTGATGGCAAGCTATCTCCAGTCTAGCTTTGTCTGGATTTATATACTCATCTGCTCAATATATTTACTTATCTGCTCCAGGAAACCTGGATTATTATTTGGCACCTTCCAAATGGAAAATTAATATTTTGCTCTAACTGAGAAGGTAGATCACAGATCTACGGTGTATGTGATCTGTTGTACAGCATTCAGACATGCTGCTGGGCAGGAGCAAGGGGCAGGGGCAGAGATGGTGGACCTGGGGCTGGGCTAGCAAAGCCCAATAAGGACATGATGATAAAAAGTGCTGTCCTCATGCAGTAGCTGACATATGTCAGGCTTGCTTGTATGTTTAACACTCTTTAATGCTTTTGCTGATAGCTGGAGGCTAGATAGAGGCCTGCTACAGTGAATAACCGAGAAATGAATAAAATATTTACAAGCGCAATTGGTGTGAACTCAAAAGTTGATGTTCCTGCCTCTCCATGACATCTGTTCATGGCCTTTTTCATGTTTCTTTGCAAAGAGCCGGGGCTCCTGCAGCAATCCCACACTGGGCTGTTCTGCAAGGGGACAACCTGCAAAGGAGGTAACCTGCCAACCAGGGAGCACGTCAGTCCTTTAAAAAGGCCCTGGCTGCCCTCCGCAGGTCTGTGAGCTACTGCTGCCCCTCAGGTTTGTCTGCTTGGGGGTGAATGTCTTCCTCAGAGCATTTCAGTGCTGTTTGAAACTCTGCTTTACCCCAAGGAGCAGTTGAAATGGGTTGGATATACCAAGGGGGAGCAGGTACTGATAGCAGCGAAAGTGCAGCTGAGAGCCATCAGCACATGAGAACTGCATTGCATGAAGGCCTGCACAGCTACTACTGCTTCTTTGCTCATGTAGCTGTGCTACCACTATTTTACCAGAGAGATAGTTTAAAGTAGCTGAAGTAGTGTATACTCTCCGGGTCATAATGACACCTCAGCTGCAACATTAATGTACTCTTAGTCATCCCAAGCATGGGTTTGAGTAGCCAAGTTACTACGTGCCTATTGTCCAGCGCATGATACTACAGGGACTTTCCTACCCTGGTGGTGTCACTCACATATGTGTAACGGTTACGGAGAGCTGCTGACTCATGAGTTCAGCACACCTCCGTGTCTGGAGACTGCTCAATGCTCTCTGAAACATCTGGAAACCTTGTCTATTTTCAGGAGATGAGGAGAAGGAGAAGAAGACTTAGTTAAGTCCCAGCTGGCCCATGACATATTGCACAGAGGTTCATAAAAACAAACCAGCTCTTAAAAAACGCCCTGGTACCTGCCTTCTTTCTTCTTCTTTCCCCTTCCTCCTTTCACCCCAAAATGGTGTGAATTTGATGTGAATGTAGGAGAAAGTGTATCTGAGTGTGAAATATGAATCCTGGAGCTATTTGGGGAGACGTTTTTTGAGCGAGGGGGTGTCAGTCAGACCTCTTTTTGCTCTGCCCCCTGCCTAGTTAGCATGTGGGAAAGCAAGAGCAAGACAGAACCGTTCCTTGCAGAGTGGCAGGAGCACAGCCAGGCCGTCCCTGGGCTTAACTGAGGGGAGTCGTCGTGCTCTGCAAGCTCTTCAAGGGCACTCACACCCTGCCAGGCTGGGAAACTGCTGAGAAAACGCTGACACAAATAGAAACAAAGTAGCAACAGCATGATCCGGAGTGGAGCATCTCCCACTGGCCAACGAGAGGAGGCACGCAGCCTTGGGATGGAAGAGGTCACGACTGCTCTTTCTGAGGCCAAAAATGGCAGGCAGGTTAGTGTGATAAAAAAGCATGCCTGCCTGCTTGGGGACTTGTGATCACCTGGGTGCCACAGGTGGCGGATGCTGTCCACCCCCCAGGGCTGGTGGCACAGAGCCGGCAGCCAGGAACGAGGGGCCGCCCCGTGAGCTGATGTGCTGGGCAGCACGTGCTCCCCTTGGCTCTCCTGTGCACGGCCCCCGGAGCCAGGTGCAGCCCCCAGCAGCGGGGGGAGGCCAGGGGACGAGCAGTTGCCTGTCACCCGCTTCACTCCCTGCCAGCTGATCTGGACTGTGTGCACAGAGTCCTCAGCTGACGGGTGCGTAGCCTGCCAGCAAGAGCCATTTCGAGAAATAGCCGTGTGTCTCAGCCCCAGCACACACTGACTCGCACGTTGCTGACCGCACGTACATGCCCCTCAGCCCAGAAGGCCCTGGCAGTGGCTGTGTGTCCCAGGCTCCCAGCCGTTTCTGTTGCTCTCCTTGTCTGCCTGCCAGGCAGTGCCCCGGATTCGCTTCCTTTCTTTCTTTCTTTCTTTTTCTTTTTTTTCCTCTCTCCCAGTTTCACAAGCTGCAGATGGCAAGGGAGAGTGAGGGAAAAAGAGGGGATGTAAACAGTGAATAGGAGGCAAGTGGGGAAGGGAGCAGGGCTGGGAGTGCCACTCATCTGTCTTTCTGGAAAGGGATGGGGTGCTCATCCCGCCTCCAGAACTGCTTCCGAAGAAGCCACTTCCTTCCCTCGCTTGGCTCTTTGTTTCGTTTCAGAAAGGAGGAGAGAACAGGGTCTCCATGCCAGCCAAGCAGCACGTCCCCCATGGCGAAGCAGCACTCTCTGGACAGCTGCCATGCCTTGGAATGTATCTTTCTTGATCTCTGCTACCACTGTCCAAATCAGAGGGTATCACTGCTAGGTGGGGGCCAGGACCCACTCAAAATACTCAAATATGAACAAAGCCATCACTTCCCCTTCTTTCCTGTGTCACCTCAGGGCCTTGCTGCAGCCTGCCTGGCACAGGCTTTGAGGAAGGTGTACAAAACATCACATTGGCTGGTTACGTGGAGCTCTGTGGCAGAAGCGCCCTCAGGTAAAGCTTGATGGGCCTTATCTGGTATGGATAGTTTAAGGGATGGAGGGAGGATGAAAAGGAGCCTCTCTAGGTCTGAAGACAGCAGGACTCATAGTGTGCAGGGGTTTCCTCTTCGGGCTGCTTGTATTCACACTTGTTTGTGTTCACTGTGGCTTCCTACACGATGTCCATTTCTGCACTGTTGCTTTACATCCCTGACTCTTTTTTTTTACATCCCTGGCTCTTTTCCAGCTTGCACCAATTCCTTTCTCTGTTCAGCTTTCTAGCCCAGGGCTTTTCCAGCCTGAGGGCTCTGTACCGGCTTCTGGGAAATCTACTCGTGCATTGTCATGCCCCTGGCAAGGCAAAGGTCTTACTGCAGACTCTTAGTGACAGTGCTGTGCAAAGCCCTCTGATGGAGCTTAGCATTTTTCTCCATCCCTCCTTGGTAGGTGGTCCAGGGCAGAAGGCCACCAGGTGGGCTCTGACTCCACGTTTGAGGGGCAAGTATAGGGTGACAGGGTGAGTTTTCCTTCCATTAACCTGCAACTTCTGTTCACAGCAGCAGCACATTTGGCCATGGATTTTTTCTCTTCTTTCTTTTTCTTTTTCCCTCTCCTTTTTTTTCCTTCCAAAAAGTCTATCCTCTTGAGGTGTCTGTCTGGGAAGAGTGAACTCATCCCTCATCCAGGCAGGCTCCAGGTTCTCGTGGTCACTGCCATAGACTTCCCAATCATCCTACTGTTCATAGTCACTCCCTCCCTGTTAGTAAGAGGAAGAGCCAAGGGCATGATTTTTCCTTTGGACCCTCTCATGGTGAATGTGCCTGTCTGACTGCCATACGTCATAACCTTAACTCGCCACAGGAATGTCTGCTCACGTCCACGTCCCCACAGACGTCAGGGGGCAACTTGCCTCAGAGAGACCTCATGCCAGGAATGCTTTCTCATGCCAGCAGTCTCAGGCACCCAAGAGACTCATGCCACAAGCACATCCTCCTTGGCAGGTTTGCCCTGACCACGCATACAGTGCAGGTTCCTGCAGCCAGCTGCATGGTGGGGTCACCTTATGCAGTGCTCCTCCACTGCATGTCTGCAATGAGCTGGTTAGTGATCCTGCCCATTTGATTCCTAACTTCAGAAATCTGAATGACCGTATTTCCCCAGATGGATTGCCTGGAGCTAGCACAACAGTTTTAGATGCACCTGAACACTTGTGGGTGCTCTTGAATACCTCTATCTGCACTCAGTGTGGGGGCATCTCCCTTCCCTGGCCCGTGTTTCTCCTCTGGCTTCTACCTCTTTGTTCTCTACCCCAAGGATCTTCCCACTGAGCAATTTGTTGTTGATTTGTCACTCTCTGGTATTATTAGCCCCCCTTTCACTATCTTGTCTATGGAGACTGTGACTAGCTAGGCCACAGGGGTGACTGGAAGAGTTATTGTCACAGATGACAATGGGTTCCCCTAGTTTTCTTCAGAGTGTGTGCAGATGGCACTTTTAGATACCCAACCATTCACTCACTTCAGAGAAATCTGCCTCCTGCTTTATTCTCAGAACTGAAGAGTACAGTGTTTACGCTTGTATAGCTTGAAGGATAGCTAGCCAGCCCTGCCAGTTTTGAAGGTGTTTTTCACCTCTTCATCCAGTCTCATATTGTAAGAAAAGACATGTCCATCATCTGTGAGTGTAAAATCCTGCATAGGCCAGCAATGGCTTTCTTCTTTTCATTCCTGGAGGAGATTCTCCTGTCCTGCTCATATCTTTGGCTTCCCAAAATTATATTTGGATGTAGAAAATCTTTCTTCAGCAGAAGATTTGTGCTTGGTTAGCGAAAGAAAATGCCTGCATTTGTAGATGCCCTTGGGAAATTTCTCTGAGACTTTTCTCTGGTACCTCAAGGACAGCATGGACAGTGCTGATTTTTTTTATCTGAGCCCAAACTATCTCAAGCCATGCTTCCGACTATGGGTCAGTAACCAGGGCCCGTCATTTATTTGGCTTTTGTGGATAACTGTGGCAGGGTCAAGAACTGTGCCAGTGACCTTCTCTCAAGGTCTGATCCTCTTCTACACAGTCAAGATTCAGGCAGCCTGTTATTAACCTCAGAGCCTGATGGCTTTCATTGCATTGACCTTTTAATCTGGGTTTTCACTGACTCTAACACACAGCTGATGCACTTCCATGCATTCCTTTTGTCTGATTACACTTGCTTTGACTTTCCCCCCCCTTACCATGCTACCTTTCCCGGTCTTGAACCTCAGTTAAACCTGTCCTAGCCTCCATCTATCCACAGAGAAGAGGCCCTGTGAGGATATATATGCCTTGAGCTCTTCAGTCAGCCTGCCCTGTTTTCAGGAGGCATTGCAGATTCTGGCAAGTATGACACATCTCCCCTGCTTCTCACTTGGAGGGGAGATGTTAACTGCTTAGGTCCTTGCAGATCCTAATTACTTGTTCCAGCAGCCCAGTGGAGTAGGGAAACATGACAATGCTCTCCTACTGGGCAGCTGAGGCAAAGTGAAATGCCAGGAGCAAGGGAAAAGCCAGTAGCAGAGACACCATTTGAATGCAGAGCTCAAGAGTGCCAGGCCTTGGCCTTGCTTAGGTCAGGACAAATGTCACCACCATGAAGAACAGTAGCAGGAGAAAATGTGTATTTTGCCCACAACCAAACAACTGTGTCACCAGTGACAGCAGGAAGGGATGAGAGGAGTTTTGTTAATATGGATTAATTATGAGGCTGTGCTTGAGCTCAAACCTCTTATTTTAAAAGCCCTTCTGTGTGTGGGTAAGTATACAACAGCAACCTTAGTGGGGGCACACCTCAGAGACCCTGGGAGGTCAGAGAGTGCCAGGAAAAAGAAGAGACAAGCCTATGCCAGCCCATCTCCATGGAGAGGTGAAGCAGGCATCCAAAAATAGCCTGCCACCCTGATGCCAAGAGCAGCAAGCCTTTGATAAACAGTTTAAAATTAACCTCAGCGGGAAAGACATCGCAGCTCCCTCCATCAGCATCTTATTTGTGTTGGAGCCTATGTTTGCCTTTCCATGCCCCTGCCAACTCGCCAGCAAGCACTATTGCTCATGTGACTCTCACTGCCAATGGAGGCTGGTCCTGGCGAGGACATGGGTAACCACAAGGGACGGGGAAGATGCTTGGTTATATTTTGCTCCTGTGGCAAGAGTTTGGCCTGGTCAGGAGCAGGAGCGGGGAGGCAGCCAGGCAGGGACATGCCTTGTGGGTTACAAGGTGCTTTTAGTGTTGCGGCTTCCCACCCTCCTTTTGACACAAGGGACTGGCTTGTGTGAGTGTCACGCGAAGAGGGGAAAGTGCAGGGTGGTCTGCCACAGGAAATTGGAGCCAGACATGCTATGGGCCAGCGTGTCCCAGAGAACCCTTCCCGGGGAAGAGGGGAGAGGGGAGCCATCTGCTCCATGTGCTCTCACCTGGCTCTGAGACAGGCAGCCCACTGACAGGGCAACAGTTAGGGTGCCTGGGTCAGCCAGGGCTCTCCATGTCCCTTCCATGYCCCCAGGATTAACAATGTGGGCCACAGTCAGGAGACTACACTGAGAAATAACCCCATTCCTGCCTGGCTGCCCGGGACAGCAGCCACCTTTCCCTAGAGAAATTGGGACTTTGTGCAGGATGGGACAGGTTGAGTCCCTCGGGGATGCTGGTTCTGGATGGAGGACTTCAAAGCTCCGGTCACCTGCATATGCAGGTCCAGCAAACAGCAGAGGAGAAGGGTTCATTGTCTTGATGTGCTCTTGGGTGAGACAGTCTTGGAGCTATATAAAAGGACAATGCTTATAGCCCTGGCAGTGCAGTGCCACCATGCCCCCACTGCTCCAGGTTCAGGACACTGCCCCTGTAGAGCTTCCCTGCTGTGGCTGCTCAGCAAAGCTACCTCCAGACGAGCAAGGGTCAGGGCCTGAAAAGAAAAAAAAATCACACACAGAAAACAAAGCATATGCTTTGGAAGATTATTGTATTGCTCTTCTGGGTGGAGGAGAGAAGGAGGGAGTGAGACAAGGCAGAGGCAGGCAATCCTTCTCCAACCGTTGTCACTCCAGCGCAGTGATCCTTGGAAAGCACTTGCCATTCTGCTGCCAGGATGCAGGAGCCAATTAAGGGCAATTAGGGTGGAAGTGGAGAAGGCGCCCCTTTAACAGTCGCCAAACCGGCCGCTCAGAGTGCTGGCAGGGCTCCACACTGTAAGGTTATTAGAGTTCTCCCTCGTATTGTCCTTGGAAGAGATTCTTCAGAGCTGTCTGCTTGGAGCACGGAGATGAAAGAGAGACCTTCTTTGATGTGTTCACCCAGAGCCTCTCTGCTGTGGAGAACATAATCAGCTCTAGCACTTCTCCAGCACCTTTCACTGCTATTAATTACTTGCCAGTTACCCCAATATCTGAGGTCTCCCAGGCAAAGCAGGACCCTGGGGCAAAGACGTGGCCTCTGCCCCACACAGTGAATTATCTTTCATAAAACAAGATGCAGCAAGCAAGGGCAAAAAACAGTAAAGAGGAGAAAGCATCCGGGGTAGACTGCTAGTTAGTCTTCATTTAGGAGAAGAAGAGAGGCACAGCCAAAGAGTAGTGGGCTAGCTCACAGCCACACAGGCTGTGGCACAAACCTAGAGGTCTTCCTGGGGGTCCACATGCTTAACAAGTAGATACTGATGATCTCAAAGCCTCCATACTATCTTCACGTACTGCCACAGAGACCAGACAGCATGGAATGATGCTGACTGGGTTAGCAATGACTTTGTTGCTTATTTTGCCTCAACATTCACAAAATCCCCTTCCTTGGCCACCCTCTCCTACCCTACAGCTTGGACAGCCGTGGAGCAGCAGAGGCAGAGCTGATGGGGCAGCTCTGTTATGTGTCATGAAGACATCCTCTTGGCCTGCTGGAGACATGCTCTCTCAAATCCCTGCTCTGCAAGCCTGAGTATTAAATGCTTCTGGGCAGCAGTGTCCTGCCAAC
The DNA here is from genome assembly GCF_003343035.1 of Apteryx rowi. NCBI lineage: Eukaryota > Metazoa > Chordata > Aves > Apterygiformes > Apterygidae > Apteryx > Apteryx rowi. The sequence continues at coordinate 3,125,114 of NW_020450805.1, read as the reverse complement.
TTAGAGATCTCACCACTGTAGAGAGCTTCCTAATATTTTTCCCACAGCACCCTTATTCAGTTTCCCCTCCTCCTTCTACTTCTTGGACTATCCCTCCTTCTCCATGGGAATCACACCTACCAGTCTTCATTCTCCACTTTACTGCTCCTGATGTCACCATGCCCATTTTGTGATGGCCTCTGCCAGGCAGAGCCTCATCGCTGGAAGGGCTGCAGCAGGGGTGAAAATGGAAGAAGAAAACACTGCAGCTTTTGCCACTGAGCAGGGGTCAATGACAGAATGGGAAGCAGGTCTGTGGAAACTCACTATCCTTGCAGAATCTGGATTCTTCCTGCATTCAGGATCTGAAGGGACTTCAATTTAGTCTTGACACAGAAGCAAGCAGGAATGCCGTCAACTTGAGACATCAGTCCTTTTGTCTCTGAACTCTGGCCTTTGTTGATTTGGACCAGATTCCTCACAGTCCTTTACAGAGGAAGTGGCCCTACTTAGGTCAACCTTTGGGAAAGTCCATTGCCCTGTGACCCTCTACCTTCACTTGGTCTCTTACATTTCCTAGCCACTCAATTCTGCTCACAAAAGCTCTCATCTGCAGCACTGTACACAGTAGCATGGTGGGCACAGCAGGCTCTGAGCCTGCTGCCTCATGGTCTCCAAAGGAAAGGTGGCCTCAGGGCACTTCCCATGGGCTTGCCACCCACAAGTGCCACCTCCCAACAAGGAAGGAAGCAGCCAGTCTTGTTTTGAGCAGCTGTCTTCTAACACATCRTCTCCAAGCAACATGTGGCTGCCTGACCCAGGACAAAGCAACCTGTGCCCTCAAGAAGTGAAATACAATGTAGAAACCTCACAGTGCCTGCACACAGCTGGCTGCTGCTCACTAAATCACAGTGTATCCAAAATACCCAATACARATCTAGCCTGGAGGACTGATGCTTGCCACCAGCTCTCATGAGGACCAATTTTCTGTTTGTCACTCTCTGTGTGGAACAAGGAATGATCTTCCTTTCCCACCTGGTTCTGCCCTTGACCTTGCAACTGATGCAGAGTAGAAATGCAAGCAGACATACTCAGGCCTTGGTCTGCTGTGTGAAAATACTTTTATTCCCATCAGATTCAGTAAAGCTCTTTCATTTACAAATCCTACTCACTTACCCCAAAGTACCTGAGATCCACTCAGAATTTTGCCAGCATCCATGATGCTTTTGTGTAGCTCCAAACAGGAAATAATATTCCTGGAAAAGCTCCTAGATGCTCCAGAGTGGGTCCCTGGGAACTCAGAGGGTAATTACAATGTAGAGCTCAGAAATGCTCTTTCCACATGTGCTACCTCTTGGAAGCCAAGGAGGGATTCCTAGGGCCAGGAAGAGAGAGTGGATGCCACCACATGGCAATAAATTCTCAAATATGGAGCTCATGAGGACTTCAGGCAGGCCTAGCTCATTGCTCAGGCTGGAGGATAGCCTGGCCCTCCACATGTGGAACTTCAGCTAGGAATTATGACCTTCTTTGGACCAACAGTAAAGTGTTTTACCAGCACCCTCTTCCTTCCCCAAAGATACCAGCCACCCATTCTAAGGAGATAAGATTTATACTACAATTCAGCAGCCCTGGAACTTACCATGGAAGCCAATATTTGTCACAGAATTGTGCTCCAGAACCAAAGCCCCATTATTCACAGTGACAGTCTGAAGAACTGAAAACAAACAAAGAACAAAGTCAAATCAAGTCATTCTGGACATAAACCATTTTGCCTCAAGGCAGAAGACAACTTCTAAGTAAGAGAGACAACTTCTAAGAGAAAAACTTTTGGCAAACACATTATCCCACTGCTGTGAGGCTTCTTGCATTTCTCTCAGAAGCAACTAAAACTGGCCACCACAAACCCTGGGCTAGATGGAGGCTTAATTTGATCCAGGCGGGCCATTCTTATCTTCTACATTTTCATTATAAAAAAAGAAAAAGAAGAGAAAAATATTGCATCTTTCTGGCAGTGAAGAGAGCTGTAAATATTTGAAACTAATACAAAAAAAATGCAGCCACTTTGTTTGTGGTCTGAAGTATGCTGCAACAAGGGCTCTGCACTGTCATTTAGATCAGTAGGCTGTTAACCTCAGCAGTGAGAATTCAAACCTTAGGTTTCCTCACTATGGCATTTTAGCTGAAACTTCCAGCTAGAGAATGTGCTTACCCTCTAGTCTCTTTACCCCCCTGCTTGACTCTTGCTCTCTCCTAGCCATCAAAAGGCCAATTTTTGCCCCCTCCACTGCTCTTCCAGTGTGTTACTTTTAACTGCTGTACTGCATACTGTAAATACACCAGTGGCTATACTGTTAAAGTACAGCTTAATATGAAGAACAGTATGGGGACAACTACCTGGTATGGTTACTTACTTGCATATTTCATCCCACAAACACTTTCATTTGAAGCTGTGAATGAAGCTATTGACAAGTCTGAGGTCTTCTGCCCTAGATATCCAGATAGTCCAAAGGGCCTAACTCCCAAAGAATTTGGATTAAACCTGCCTTGAGCAGAGAGGTCCATGCTACCTACTGATATATCAAGGTTTAGCTGACTGTGATTACTGAGCCCTGATTACCCTAGGTGTTTTCCCTTCCCACAGACACTGAGGGAGATACACCACAGTATTCTCTGACTTGTTATCTTCAGAGCAAACTGGGCTAAGCTATTTGGTCATGTAAATGGACCTCCAGGGAACTCTGCTGATTTGCCCTGATGGAGAATCCAGCCTGTTGGTGTTTGGGAAAAGCAGATCCATGTCTCCTGGGGACGAGCACATAGAAGATGAGCAAATCTACTGCTTCTCGCTGTCCTTGTGCAGGGGTAGAGCAAAGCATTGGCTCAGGAGGCAGGACCAGCCTGTGGAAACCAAGTGCAGCATGGCAGAGAAAGAAGGACCTGGGGACTGCAGTATGATAGGATGGGAAGAGGGGACATGTTGTAAAGGACAGAGCTGAGCTCACACCAACAGTATTTATGTGATGGAGAAGCAACTATACCCACACTGGAGTGTTTCCTGGAGAAACAGATCTTGGTATACAGCAGCAAGCACTCAAAAAGAAGAGAAATGCACATCAACAAGTTGCCCTGGCTGGCTGCTTCAGCTTAGTTTTACAGTAAGTTTGGAGGCTGTTGTCCGGAGTGTTGTGCTCACACAATGTTGCCCACCAGTTGTTTGGGAATGGAGCTTGTCACTGTGGGTCATGAAGGACAGCCACCTTAATCAATTTAAACCACTGCTTGGTTCAGGCCCCCAGCTGTGACACCCATCCCAAGGGAAGGTCTCTGAAACTGAGAGTGACCACTGTGCAGATTCCTCCTGTGGTCACTCCCATAAATGTCTGCTCAGCTCCAAGACAGTCAGGGAAAGCAGTTAGCGGTATTCAGAGTTTAAACAGCAGCCATGTTTCATCCATACAACTCAGAGCTCAGGGAATGATTCATGTGTCTGAGGATTCAGGCTGTTTTGATAACGTGTGGAAAGACATTTCAACAGAAGTGCTAACCAGTTGTCTGCTAAAGTTGCCAGTGCAATGTGAAGCTGTTACCCCCCACTGGGAGACCTGGGAGACGCTTTTGCAAACACAGAGAAGCACAYTGACATCAGGCTTGAAATGAAGCCTTCAGGCTGTGCCCTGGCTCCACTCTTTCCTGTACAATGTCAGTGGAGATGCATAGAGCTGGGGACTTCTCATCCCTATGGGGCTAGACTGGGTTAATGTTTCCTAATGCTTCTTTCTTTGAAAGAGCAACAAACATCTTTGAACCTCTCCACAAAGGGCTGAGTTGTATCATGTGGCCCTTACTTTCCCTTCTACACCCACCGCCTGTTGTCTTTCCTGGCATGTGTGAGGGTGGACGCGTCTGTCTCTAAAAATTTTCTGCAGTCATTTTACAACCCTTTTGACATCTTACAGACCACATGTGGCCCGCAGACCACAGGCTGAGAAACACTGGGTGAGGTGATGTCTCCCAACCCTTCTCTCAGGTTCTCTGAAACACGTAGAAAATAAGCAGTCCCTGCCTTGAAAAAAGCACCACCTCGGTCAGACAGGCATGGGGAGGGAGGGAAAGAAAGGCTGAAATTGCTCAGCTGGGTTGGAAGTCTGTCCCTGATCTCCAAGCCAAGGGCTGCATCTCCAGGAAGTACTGGTTGAGCGACACAGAGCAAGATTTAGGGGATCCCATTCGCAGCAATGTTGTGGCCCTGCCCAGGGCTCTCTGAAAGGCGTAGGAGCAGCACTTGTGCAGGGGGTGGGCAGAGTGCAAGGATGTGCCGGGGGAACCCAAACACTTGGCAGTTCCCCCAGGTCTACAGCTTGACTGTGTCTGACTGTGCTGAGCCTCCTGGGGTAAAGCCTTACCCCGTACCCCAGCTCAGACTGCCTCTCCCTGTTTCCTCCTTTCCTCCTGAAGGGACCAGCAATATCCTTCTTGGCAAGAGCTTTAGCAGTGGCAAATCACCCAGGTAGCCAAAGGGAGGGAGGCAGCTGGTGGTGTCTTTGCTTCATTTGCATGTCTTTGACAGGTAGTTTTCCTGGCTGACTTAATCTCCCAGACCTAGGGGGACTGAAGAGCTTCCTCCTGTTTCCATGCTGCTGCCTTTGTGCAAGCAGCAGCTCTGCCAGGGGAAACCATGGACACCTGGGACCCTCAGCCACCTCCTTCTCACCAAGGCAGTCTCTGCCAGTTCAGGTGCTGCGGCAGGCAGTGGACCTGCCCTTTTCTCACTCCTCTCCTGGCAAGAGGCACAAGGAGCGAGGGATGAACGCCAAAGGCCAGACAGGCAAGGCAACTTGGGCCTGTGGTAGGAAGGGGTGGAGAAGGAGGAGAGCGCTCTCACCAGCCCCACCACACTCCAGCAATCAAAGCGCAGTCTGTGTAGTTAATACTATTTAGCCCAGGTTAGTGGCAGAGGAAAATGTCTCTTGTCAGCCTGGCTTTGCCCACTGGCCCTGATTTAGCAACATGAAAGCATTCTTTCTGATTAACTGTTCACTGAAGGAGATAAAAGAGATGACCATGAAATGTTTTCTTTAATGTGATGAATGCAAAGGGACTGTTAGATGTGGGGAAGGGTGAGAGAAGAAAGAGGGCTCCGATAGCAGATGGTGCTGGGGTGAGATGTGAGGCAGAGCTGGGGGCCCAAGGGCTGGGGTGGTGGGGGCTGTGGGGCAGGAGTGAGGGGCAGGGGCAGAGCTGGGGGGCCTGGGGCAGGGCTGGTGGGGGGCCACAAGGCAGGAATGAGTGGGCATCCAGGATAAAAGGCTAATAATTGAAACATTTGTAAAAAGAGTGACTATGAGAGCAGTGATCATTACATATATATATATATGTATGTATGTATGAGATTTTTGAAAGGATTTGATGAAGTCACAGTCTGAACACCAAAATTCACTGCTCATCTCTATTTCCAAGCCAAAAAAATGTTGGTAGCTAGGAAACAAAGTTAAGTAGTAAAGCTCCATTTCTAACATGATTTGGTTGGTAGCAGGATATTTTGGGGAATAGTGATGCTGCCTCTATTTCATAAAACCACACAGCAGCAGGTTGAAAAGCTCTGTTTAAAAGCTAAACACAATTTCCTACCAGTTTTTAAAAGATACTTCAGCTGCACATAATCCAAACTGGTCTCCAACGGTTTCCAATGCACTTTTAACTATGCGTTCTTGGTAGCTTAGATTATAATTTTTTCTCAAGATGGACAATGAAATTGCTCTGACCCCCTTAAGGTTAACGTCTGGTTCCCATCTATTATAAAGTAGTGACTGGGGACTTGGATGGGTTCTTGTCAAAACCAAATAAGTACTGATTTAGAAGCAAGAAGGAGAAAATCCTCACTCGAGCTTCCCCGCTCAAGTTAGTTTTTGCAATTTTWTTTTTCCCCAGAAAGCTTGCTAAAATGGATTTTTGTCCTGTTGTCTTTATGGACTCCAGGAAAGAAAGGGAGAGTATATAAGACAAAATGATTTCAGCTAGCGTATCCTATTGAAACTCAGTTGGGCACAAGGTAGAAGATGAAAGTCCATATAGATAAGTATGAAGTCACACAAACTGACATGTCTTGTACAAGCTGATCATGCCAAAGGGAATGTAGCCTTAAAGGCAAACCAACAATCATCTTATCTTCCCAGAATGTGCAGTGAAAAGCTCAGAGGTGCACAAAAGGGTTGGCTGTGTTCAGCATTAGGTTGGCTGGTCCATAAGCAGATTGGATGTCTACTCACCAAGCCTCCCTTTTGAGTCAGCTCAGCTCCTCTCCCAAAGGTCAGAAGAGACATAGAAAAGGTCCCTGAACAGGTGATAGAAACATTGAAAGGGAGGTGAAGCTTGAATGCAGATAAGAGGAGTGAAAACTAATTGATCTGAAGAAGCACTGTGATTGTGGGGTATAAAATAATAAATAGGAAATTCTTTTTATTTACTCTGAGGCAATAACAGCAGAGGGCAGTTGATAACATTGAAAGGGTGACATTTTAGGGCTCTTTAATCTAGCAGAGAGAGGAGTAACAAACAGCAGGGAATGGAAGTTAAATCCAGGCAAATGTAAATAAGAAATGAGGCACATTGCACAGAGAGTGCAAACACACATTGAAACAGAGTGCTGAGAAGTCTAGGGCTCCCCAATGATTAATGGCTTTGTGGCAAGACTGACTGCTTTTCTGGGAGATAAATACAATATACTGAGCTCAGTATAGTAGAGATGATTGAAATTCAGCAGCCTGTGATGTATGGGAGAGCAGAAGTCAGGCTAATAATCCCCTTGGATGATAAATTCCTCCCTTTTCTTCATTTATGCAGAGAGATGACTGCAAAATATGCTATTCACCCAAACATCTCACCCACACGGACAGTTCCTGAGTGCTGGCGAGAGCACAGTTAGCTTCAAAACGAGGTGTGATGTTTGTATGGCTGAGACAAATCCTTTCACTGCCTGGGAGAAAACTCAGTGAGCTGCATGGAGGCCGCTGGCAACAGTTGTCGGGCAGAAGAGCCTGGGCCAGAAGAGATCACCACGTTCTCCGCAGGAGCAGTCCTGCTCCTCACTCACCTGCCTGGCTGTGTGTGGGTATCTCCAGCCTCCATGTGGAGCTGGACCATCCCCTGTGTCTGCGACCACCTGCCTTCAGGTGAAACACCAAGCTCCAGATGGCACCACGCTCAGCATCCAAAAGTCACCTCACACTGCCATTGCATAGCTCACAGGTGGGCAAGAAAGACCCAGCTAGCTGCAGGGATCCTGACACCAGCGGGCAAGGACCTCCTCACCAGGGCAGCCTCGGTGAAGAGCGCATTTCTGACCACTGCTGCTGCCCATAGCAAAGCAGTCCCTGTATTGCTAAGGGTTTGCTTGGAGCTGAGGAATGGGACAACTTTGCTTCAGTCCAGATGTGAAGGTGCCGTTCCACACCTGCCTGGGAAGCCTTTCTGAGAAGGCTCTAGGGTGACCTAAGGACAAGCCTCCTTTGCCACAGGCAAAAATCAAGGATCTGCCTCAAAACTCTTTCCTTCCCCTGCTCAGAAACATGTCCCAGGCTTGTCRGTAGTGTCAGTGCCACAAGGGTGAAAAGCATCACATGTCCCTCAATGTGCCTTTTGGGGGCCCTTCTTGCCAACGTCCCCAAAGAGGAGAGCATGCCCTGCACTCCCCTCACCATAGCCACAATGCCTGTTTCCAAAACCTGAGTTTGTATGAAGCACCCTAAGTCTCCTGTACACTTGGCTAATGTGCCATGCCCCATGCTGCTAACCTGCAAGCAGCTGTCCAGGCTGTGGCATCGCATGCAACCTCTCTTCCTGGTGAGGGTCTGGTGCAAGAGAAAGCCTTTGGTCTGTAACTGTGCCCAAAGCACCACCTCACCTCTGTCACGAGAAGAATAATGTAAATACTGCGCAGCAGGTTAAAAAAACACCTGCAAGTGATTATTAACTGGTAATATTTTCCCAGAAAGCAGCAAATCTGTCAGCCTGGGGTTTATCATTGTAAACAGTTTTTATTTTAAAAACAAACAAATAAACTGGTAAAAGTCTCCTAGTAACAGGTGCTGCCTGCATGCTAAGCCCGACACTACAGCCCATAATTCACAGTTGTCTGTTTATTCTCTCTGCTATTTATAGCTGGTCAAATCTCTCCATCCCAGCTTGTGTTTCCTACTTGCTGTATCTTTGTAATTAATGTATTTACTTTGAGAATTTTAATAAAACAAAAAATATTTGAATCGAAAATATAGCCTGTGGTCACGGGACTGCTGACATCAGCTATTCACAAGGGCTCAGGCCAGCTGTAGACACAAGGCCAGGACTTCTGTCATGTGGGAGGTCAAAAAGACAGTGAAATGGGAAAAGAGGCAGAGAGCAGATAAAGGAAGGGAATTTGGGCCATGTAGGAGGGCCTGGTGAAACCCAAATGTTGCTGGGTACATAGGCCAATACAGAATGTGCATGTGAGAGCTTTGCCTTTCCTGGCCAACATACGGACCTGGCAATCTCACTGCCTTCCCTGGAGGACAGGCTGTGAGCAAAATTGCTGCTGGCTACAGGGATCCTCAGAGAATAAGTCTTTCCTCGCATTCAAATTCCTTGGGGTGATCTGGAAAAGCCACGATTAGAAATGAAGTTAAAAGCAAAAATCTAGGCCCAGAGTGAGGGAGCCATGGGGCTTTCCTTTGCAAGAAGAGAGGGCCTGAAGCCAAATCTGACAGGTACATGGTCTCCAGGCTGGAGGTTGAGCATTCCCGAGGAACCGGGACACCCCTATTCTGCTTTTTGTTCCTCACAGTCCTGGGAGCAAAGTTCAAGAGTAATGGGACAGGGTTTCTCTGAACTGCAGTAATTTCACTGGCTTCATTTGAACCGTCAGTCATTTTGTACCAACTGTGGAGGCCATTCTAGGTCCCAGCTTGCTTTTAGCCAGACCAATACTGGCAGTTTAGCTCCCATTCCTGCTGCAGCAGGGTTGGCCCCAGGCCAGGTAGCGTTAGACAGGCATGGGAAAACTGACATTGCGTCAGCCAAGTAGGGAAAGCTGTTTCAAGAAGTGAACAGCAGTGCTTTCTGATGAGTTTGGTTAGGAAGAAGATGCAGCAGTTGATTGCAGGCTGGCAGTCAGACCAGGCTGGTGCAGGTAGACCGTAACTCTGCCACTGAAACCACTCTGCCCTAGGATGGAGAAGAGCCCCGAAACCTCTGGGGAGCTTTGACAGCAGCAGCAAGGAATACATGGATAGAACAAGCTATGTATGAAAAGACACCCATGTCCCACTGAATCTCACTTCATCCCCTTTGCAGATCTTCTAACTGCAGGTCAGCTTCTACTAGCCACAAGAGCCGAATCTGTAATCACCTTGCTGTGTCAGCTTTGCATTTTCTTTAACAGGTTTACATTTCCCTATGTATGTGCAAGTTCAGGCATTGCATTATAGCCTCAAGCAGACAGCAGCCATGGCCTATCCCTTATTTTAATTTATTTTACCTGCCACCACAGCACAAGATTCTGTAACATATGCGTGCAATTGAGCCCCTGCTTTGCAGGGAGATAATTTGGTCTATGCTATGCTAAAATAAACTACATAGCCCTCATTAGCCTTAAAATCTAGAAATCTATCACTCCAACCATCACTGCTTTTCTGAAAAAGACCCTCTTTCATTTGGTATTATGTCGTTTAGGCAGCAAGCTCTAAAACAGTAACTTGCTTCTCTTTTATATTTAGTCCATCACACTTGTGATAAACACTTGCTCCGGGTTTTGAACATCGGGGTTTTGAACCTCTGTGTGGAGGGAGTGTAGTATTTCTGCTTATTCTCTTAGTGGATGTTTTCTCATTCTAGGGAGGATGGTACTGTGATTGCACTGCTAGGTAGGAGGGCTAGGTTAATGCCCTGGCTCTTGCACAGATTCACTGAACGATTGCAAAGAAGCCTTTTCCCTCTCCAGGAATATCCATATCTGGAAAATGGATGGTGAAATGCAATGGTAAAACAACGAAAATATCACTATCTGATGGGGCATGACTGCTCAAAGAAAAACCCGGGCAGCTAAGTGAATTGGATATAAAGTGTGGACAGAGAAAGCCCTGTTAGCTTTCACTTTCTGAGTGATTCTCTACCTGGCACACACACACTCTGAACCTTTAAGAAGGCCAGTTATAACTACTTGTATATAAAAATAATGCAGCTGAATTTAAAGAGGAGGTCTGGGGTGTGTTTTGTTACTCTTAGGAGGTCTGCACTAAATTAGTTTATTATATATTTTTTTATACTGGGTAGCTTTCAGACTGTTTMTTTTCCAAGGCTGCTAATGTAACAATAGGATGTGACCAAACTGTTAGCAGCCTCAGGCTCTGTCCAATGATTCACCAAAGCATTTCACTTGTACCACAGCTGATATTTGTGTGTCATTCAGTGTGCCAGACTGGAATATTCAATATTTGGAACTCAGATTCCTTCCAGACAGAAAGGCGCTTGGGAGTGGCTACAGACTATCTGTGTTCCTTCCTTTTTTGAAAAAAGATCTGATTAAGTTAATTACATTTGGGGAAAAAAAGAATAGGAAAAACAACTTATAAGACCTTGGAAAAAAAATAGAAAAAGCTTTCTGAGAAAATGACTTAAAACAATGGATTCCTGCCATCTTAGCCGTCTCATCTTTACCTATTGGCCCAGCTGTAATTTACATTTGTTTCTCTGAAATAATGATTCTGATGTGAAGCAGTGTTCTGCCAGGGTGAAGTTCACCTTGTGCAAATAACCAAAGCAAAATCTATGTATCCCTTCAAGACATTGCAACTCACAGTATGTTAGTGGAATTAAAAATTGAAGAAAAAGTTTGAGTGTTTTTAACTGAGATTTGCTTTGCAAACCAGATAGCAGGATGATCTCTTTTGGAACTGCCTTGGCAAATCTAGTAGCACATGGACTGAATCCTCCAGGAAACGAGGGCAGGCTCTTTCCATAAAACCTCACCCTGCATTCCATCTCTCTCACCTAAGCAATTTTTTATGCCAAGTACCTTTTCTGACAAGATTTACAGAGGTCTTAAAGAGCCTTATCAAAAATTAGATTGGAAAATGATCTAATGGCCTTCTCGTCTGGTACAGAAGGGAGTTAACAGCATAACGATGCTAGAATGTTTAATAGTTTGTGTGATTACACAAATATTTATTTTATTCCTAGAAATGGGACCCAAAGAAGGGTTTTATGAGTTTGACATAGATTACCCCATTCTACACTGTCATTTGCTTTCTTTCACCTCTAAAGATACACAGTTGTAACATGTTTGATGTCCCTATGCATCCAAATCAAAGCAGTGAACATCTCCCTGAATATTTCTCTAGCAAAACCTGCTCAAATAGACTGCCTTGTGTAAAGAAGGTAATCTTACAGAAAGCACCTACACTTGGATATTTAGGTCATTGTGTCGCCTAATGCTGCTGACCCGTTTCGTGGTCTTGGAAAAAACTCTTTTTGTATCCTCTCTGATCTCATCACTCTTCCGTCTACTTAGATTCTGACTACTGCATGGCAGACTCTTTCTTGTCCCCTTTGTTTGTAGGAGACTTTGCACAGCTCAGTAAAAGCCTGTAAAGAGTAATATTGTATGAGTAGTGTCTGCCATTTGGGCAGAGTAGCAGTGAGATTTGTCTGTTTTGCACACTGGCACAGTACCATTTTATGGTGTTGTGCAAGCTGGTGACACAGAGGCAGAGAGGAAAGACCTTGCTTTGGGATGCTGTTACAGTTTCTGGTTACTGGGGCAGTAGAGCAGTGAGTAATGCAGATGAATTTCCTGCTCATGCCTAAGCTAGAAGAAATACAAAGCAGCTTAAAGGAGGATTTGTTCAGTTCCAACTTCAAAGCAGATCTGAGGATATTCTCTTCGGAAGAGGAGCACCAACATGGTCTGCTGCAAAGCTACATCTAGTGTTCTGAGATGGGAGCTGGGATAGGTGGAAGTTCAGTCTGTTGGAAACAGCAGTTATCGAAGCCTAGTTTTCTATGACTGGATTATAACTTCATAACTCCCCTCCCATGCCTCCCATACTTACCATTACAATACCCACCAATTATCCTCAAATCCTCTACCTTCCTCTGGGTTGTCTACCAGATGGCAAAGGCAGGACATGGTGCCTCAACAACCAGCATGACATGCAGACTGGCCACAGTCTCTTTGATGCCTGACAGTAAGCCCATCATCTCATGCTGTACTGGACCCCTTCTGTAGGACAGGGACAAGATTAGAAGGCAGGCAGACTGCTAGCAGAGAGAGAAAGAAATGTCATACAAAGTTGGTCTGGGCAGGGACTGAAAGAGTGTGATAAAAAAAGAACAATTTTTTGTGACTTGGATTAGTCTGAGCTGTTAAGTCCCCCAGGTTATTTAACAGTTCAGTCCTGGAGTATTTAGACTTTTTGTATTTGTATATCCAAGCTACCTGGCTTTGGACTGTTCTGTCTCATGGGTCTTGTAGTTGCTAGATCGAAAACTTGGTTGAATGCATTTTTTCTTTTCAGATTTAATGGGGATAAACACCATACGGAGGTAATGAAGATAAAAATCCTCTGTGACATCTGTTTGCACTTTAAAAAATTGTATAAAAACTGAAAACACGCAAATAACCCCAGCATTTGATGAGTGATGAGCATTTTTCCCCCTGCTTGTGTGACAGCCGGGAGCTGCTAATGACTAGGTGGGATATAACTACAGCAAAGAGAAAGCCACAAGAAAATAGCACTTGCTTAATAAAACAAAGTGCCAGCTTTCAGTCTTGCTGGAGTCTCCAGACAGGTGGGATGTGACAACCATGGGCAGCCAGCCAACAATTCTCTATGGCTGTCAACTCGACCAGTCCAGCTCAAAGCGCAGTCCATAGCAATCCTGGAGCAGGCATTAATCTGCATCTTTTCCAAATAACTCTCCCACTACCAAACCCTCTTTCCACATCCTGAAGAACCAGGTGGCACTACAAACTGTAGCCATGACAGTGAGGTTACCCCAAGGTTTGTAAGTAGTGGAATCAGGCAATAAAATGTGTACGCTCTGGGTTTGTCCTCAGGTTCCTGCAGACTGTAAAATTTGGAAGGTCATGGAGCATATATGAGTCAAAGCCTGTAACTGTGCTTACAGCACCAAACAGAGAAGAAAAGGAAAGGAGAGGGGATAACCAGACACCCCTAATGAAATCATAAATGGATCAACAGAGTACGAGGGTTTGAGCAGAGCCCAGATTTCAGATCCCCTATGCTGCTGCCTGGGTATCCCTCTGTGGCCCCAGCAACAGCTGACACACCGAGATGTGCTTCACCCAACTGCTGATGAAGAAACAGAGGCCCGTGCTGTATGGCAAGGGGAGATGACAGCTCCTGGAGTCTCTGCCTGGTAGTTATATGGAGACTTAGTACTGCCTGGCCATCCGTAATCTTATTGTCTGTGATTGTATCCTTCTCTTCTGTCTCTTAGGTGCCAGTTTTGCTCATGATGCAAGAGGTGGCATTTCTGGGAGAACTGGAATATGGGAGCATCCATGTGTCATGAACTCCATCATTCACCTCATTCAGCATCCCATTTCTGACAGTGGCCAGCACCAGTGCTCCTGGGGAAGCTGTCAGAGCCCGGAGGGGGCAGGTATGGAGTAAGCAGACCTCTTCCCTTCACCCTCTGTCAGGGGGTCTCCTCTCCAGCTATGCTGCTCAGTCAATGAGCAGCCAATGACAGGCCCCAGAGCAGGATACCCCTTCTGATACATGTGGTTGTTATTGACAATGACCCTGGGCCTTGCTGACTGTGTGCAAAATTATAGAAATTGGCCTGATGTACAGACTTAAGTCAGACAGTACTCCCCCTTTCCCCTGAGAGGGAAACTCACTGAACTCTCTGAGAACTCTCAGAAACCAACACTAAGAATGGGAAAAAAGATTGCATAACCTCCTGCTATTTGCAATGACCCGGTGCCTTCTAGCTATCCAGGCTTTTTCTGAGTATTGCTAAGTTCATGGATGGAGTTAAAAAGTATTTTATTTCACTGGAATTCCCCAGCCTCTAGTTTCTTTCCTCCAACACTTTTGTGGTTATGGGAAAGGGCAGGTGTTCCCAACTGTCCTCCTGAAACCATTAACATACTTGTATTGAGCCCCCTCTTACTCTTCTCCTTTCTGAGGTAAAGTATCCTCATATTTTCAGGGTCTTGCCAGACAAGAGTTAGCTCCTGGTCATTCTCACTGCATAATCTTGTATGTGATGGGTGACCAGTACTGCAGCAGGGACTGCACACAGGCTGATACAAAGAAGTTGGGACCTCAGCAGTGTGTTTTCCTGGGCCCTTTTACAAAGAGCCCACAGTAGCACCCAGCCTCCTCCTGGAGCATTGCTACAGTTCATTCAGACCCTCATAATGACTGTGAGTCAGGAAGGATTAATTTATATTCATCATCATAGGCTTTCTCCTGTGATTTGGGATCCCTGTTCACTGAGCTCTGGGGTGTCTCTCTGAACCTCCTCAAGTCCCTTTTTGTCAGAAGTCATGTGAGTCACCTTTATCACATTACACATCCTCCTTTCTAGACCATTAAAGTCAGCACATGGCACCTGCTGCACAAGCGGCAAAGAAGAGCTGCTGAGTCTGGTGAGACAGCATTGTCAGGGAGGAAGGTGGAAAAACGGGTAAGTATTATTGTGTCTGGGTGAGCATGTGTCACACCCCAGATCAGGGAAATCTGGGAGTGTTGTATCAAGTGAGGGATCTCAAGAGGCTAAAAATGCCAACTTGCCACCAAATGCAACAGCGCAGATTTACAGCAGAGCCTAAACAATAGATAAATAGAAATCGTGGCACCCCTACCAGATCAAATCCCCTGGAGTCTGCCTTTGACTTCAGGTCCTTAGGAAGGGGTATTTGAAGAATGGGATATATTCCATTACCTCTTGCTGGAAAGCTCTTCTTGAGTCCACTGACTATTCTCTCCTAAGCCAGTCTGTAGCAGAAAGAAAACCTCTTTCTGACTTTTGGGCCTAAGTTACCAGCTCTTCTGTTTTGCATCTGGACCGAACCACCAGGTATTTTCTCAGTGGGATGGGATAACCTAAGAGAGGCTGTGTTAGAGCACCCACTTGACTGTGGCTAACAGAAAACCCAGAAAATGCATCAGAAAACAAGGAGACAGCCATCGCATTCTGTGGATAGAGATCTGGTAAAGTCTTGTTCCAAGGCATTATAAGACAACTATTAAAGTCAGCTGGATTTAAGCGCTTTCTTCAAATTAAGCTTAAGTGATTCTCTGAATAAGAGCTCAGAACCAGGCTTGGGTAAGGCCTGATGGTAGAAACTTGTCCAGTTAGAAAGTACTCTCCCTTTCCCCTGAGATACAAACTCACTAACCTCCATGGGATGACTCTTGGGGGACAGCACTAGGAGTAAGAGCAGGGATTGCATAACATACTATCTTAGAAGCCAGGCTTGACTCTCAGCCAATGTAAATCTGAACTAAGTACTATGCTGGGTCAGATCAAAAGTCCACCTAGTTCATTCTCCTTACTTTGACAGAGACTAAAAGTGTGAGTTCAGGGACAGAGAATAAAAACTGGACATCAACAGAGTGAACTTTTCCCTTGTAGGCTCTCTTAGCTTCTGACAGCTAGCAATTCAGAGATGTCCAAAGATGGCACTCTGGCTGGACCATTTTATTTAACAGCTATGAGAGGCCCACTCTCCAGGAATTTTTCTAGTGCCTCTTCTGGAGCCACTTAGATATGTCTTCCATAATGTCCTAGAGCGATGAGTTCCACAGGGTGGTAATGTACCATGTGAAAGGAGGCATGGATACAGAACAGACACAGAGGCTAAGTGAACTTACACTGCACAAGATCTCCCTCAATTCTCGACATATACAGAAGCAAAGAATACGAATTTTTGTATCTGAGCTTGTGAGGAATCCTGCAAATATAACATACAGGAGAAACTGAAGAAATCCAAGTTTCAAGCTAGTTGTAGGTTGTACTGCATGAGGGACATCTCCATGGAAATTCTGCAAAGTAACTTTAATTGCAATGCTGTCAAAAAGTTGTATAAATAATGTTTCTGATATATACATTGCAAGCTATTATGAAGACATAAAGGGTCTGGGTATTAAGAAAACAAAAGACAAAATGTTTTGTGACAGCGAAACATTCTGGTGTGTATCAGTTTGCAAACCACAATGTAAGTTTATGCCCACAATTTAGTTGACCTCCTGAAAGCAGAGGTAAATGGGAATAGAAGGGTAGGCATTAGAGGTTCCCTCATTCCTCCGGGGAAATTTATTCTCCATCAAGCTCTGTCATATTTCATTTGGATTCTCTCAGACCCTGAGCAACTAAAAGCAAAGCCACCAAGAAATCTCCTAACTTTGGTGAGCAGGGAAGGGGGCCTGTGAGACACACTTTGCAGTTTTCAGAGCAACCATACAGCTCCTGAATCTAAAGAGGAAACCCCTACACCCCGCCCAGAAAATATAGAAAGAGAAAAAAAAAGGTGACTTAAGAAAGCAGTCTGTTCTGAAAGACTGCATGTTTGTGGCGGGAAGTGTCAGAACCAAACCTTGACTGGCCATAGCTAGAAAAAACATGTTACCTCTCTTCCCAAAACCTGCAATCAAATGTTGAACTCTTTGGTTTGATAAAAGAACCAACTGGTTTCTTTTTCTTAAATACGGTCTGGTCATAGAAGAGTGTCAAAACAAGCTGACAAAGCATGAGCTGTTTCCCTCCCCTGAGAGAGGCAAATTCATATACTAGAGGGCTGCCACAGTCAGTCAGAGTCTGTCTTCTAAACCGCATGGTAGAATCCTCGATGGTCAGGATGTAAGCTTTTCCCCTTACTCCAGAGGCTGATCATCTGAAATGTTGCTCTTGTAGAGAGAAATCTCCTCTGGGAGTCATTTGCAAGCATCTTTTTGGCAAACACCAATCATCTGCTGTGTAACCTGTGATCTACATTACTATTACAACCATACACCCCTATTCTTTCATCTTTTTCAGCCTGTTTAATACCCAGATGTGTAGAGTCTGACTAATGGTTTTTAATGGGAAGAAAGGCAAGTTCTAGGATTAACCTTCCCTTCAAGAGCAGATATTACATAAAGGAAATCAATCATCAGGAAGGTAAAGTTACAGATTGCCTCAACTCCACTACCTGTTCCAGCTCAGTCTCTCCCACACACAGACCCTCTTATCCTCCTGTTGCACATTGGCATTCAAGGAGCCAGGCTAGAGAAAGGGGAAAGGGCTGCTCAGATGACTCTCTGGTGTGCTAAGGACTGTCCAGAGAACTGCAGACCTGCTTGCTCCTGATTTCCTGGGGTTTGGGCAGGAGATGAAGGTCTTGGGATATTGCCCTCTGCTTCTAAGCCTCCCCTAGGCAGCGATTGCTGTGGGCCTGCTGCTGGCAGACTGTCAGTCCTCATGGCTGTCATGGGATGCACTGTAGAATACAGAGGAGAGGAAAAGGGCAAGTGGAGTAGGGCAGCTTGAGGGGCACATTTCCTGTGGTGCCATGGGCAGTCCATGACCCCAAATGGGCTACAACATGAGACAGTAGAGTGAAGAGGACATGCTCATAGCTCAGCCAGCCCAACAAGCAGACACAGCATGCAAAAAGTCAGCAGGAGCCTCCTAAATTAAAGCTGTCACCAGATTTGGGCCACCCAGCATAACAAGGGAGATGAACTCTTCAGCAGTATCTCCCTGCAGTTTTGAAGCTGCTGTGTCCTGCAACATCAAGGCCACCGCAGAGCCAAGCTCTGGCACAGGACGGCACAGCCCAGCTCTTTGGGAGCTGTGGTCCCAGACTTTGCATCTACTTTTGGAGAGCAAGTGAGCCTGGCAACGCTCTCTCCCAGAGAGAGCCCAGGGAAATTAGACAGGGAGAAGAAATGCAACAGGCACTGAGAATGGAGATGCAAGCGGGCTGATGTGAGTCAGGTCTTCTGTAATGCCTATTTTTCCTCCTGGAGCAGCAGAACGGGTGGGGAAGAGATGTGCTCTAGCTCCTGGTCCTGACACTCCAAGTTTCACCTTCCCATCCAGCACAAGGGATAGCAGAAAGTGGTGGCAGGGGCTGCACCGACACACGAACCATGGCCACTTCTCACCAGGGCCATGTCATTCTCCAGCACAGCTGAAGCAGGAGTGAGTGCAGCAGAACCAAACTGGTTGTGGAGGTTTCTGGCTGGCTTAGCTCTGTGTGTGCATGCATACTCATATATAAATTACATACATACATCTACACCCACACAGAAACCTAACTGAAATCAAGATAACTTGAAATAACAGAGTGGGATTTCCCTATGGCAAATCCGATCTCAACTTTACCCTGTGGATGCTACTTGTATAAACCTCCCATCCTTTCCGTCACCCTTTCCCACCTCCCCCATCTCCCTGCAGCCAAACTTCCCTTGTAACACCTCTGCTCACGGGGCTGAGTTTGCCCACTGGAACAGACTATTCCTTTATATGGAAGCATTTGCTTGTTTTTATACTCCTGTGAGTTGTGTGCAGCACCTACTGTTCAGAGACTGGTGAGTGAGAGTCCAGTGAGTGCCTGTGGGGAACTCCCAACTGCAGTGTCACTCTTAGTATAAGATGTGCAAAGAGACTTGGAATTGATTATCCCCAGAGGACCGCTTCCTGATGCAATTAAGACAGAGGTAAGTTCAGAGACATCTTGTCAGTTTTCTGGGATGTATGTTGCTGATTAAAAGTCAGTCTCTGTATTTAGTATCAAGGATTGGGATGCATACTCTGGTGGTAGAGAATGTTTTCACATATTCTTGTGACACTGGTGTCTGGATCTACAGAATATGGTTGTGGCTACCTGTGAATAAGAGGTTTCCCTTGGATTCTTTTAGCTTATGCTGCCTGTTTGCTTCAATTTAAAAGCTTAGAAAAGTCAGAGGGGAAGAATCAGAGAGGTAGGACTGTGCCACAGGTCAGGCACTGGAATGGGACTCAGGAGTTTTAGGTTTCACACTTGAATTGGTTGGACTTGAAGCATGATGTTTGGGAAGTCATTTCACCTGTGCCTCCATTCATGCCACAAAGGTCAGGGAGTGCAGAGTGCTTCCTTTTGTGTGACTCTGCCTGAACAATAAATCTCTGAGTCAGAGACTGTTTCCTATTCCAAGTATGTCACACAGCAAGTCTCTAGTTTCTCTCACCATTAAGACAGCTGTGATACAAACGGTCAATCACCTGAGGATTTTTTTTCCAACAGTGAATTAAATTTTAACTGAGCATCATTTCCTCTGCAGTTAATGAGCATTTCTGTAGGAAGTTTTGTGACCCCAGCAAGTGAACAGGGTTCATGCCCTGATTGTCTTTAAATGACATACTCACTTGAGGGTTGAGAAAAGAACATGTGCTCTAGGGTGGTCTGTCAAACCCAGAAACAGTACACAACTGACAAGACAGCTCAAACAAAGGATTTCACAATGAGGTTTTTACAGCTAAGGCATTTGGGATCTTTGGATCTGGATTCAGTTCCCAGCCCTGCCACAGATTTGCTGCATGAACTGAGGATCCCAGGTTCCTGATCTGTATAAAGGCAACAGTAATCCATCCCCTCTTTACCAGAGGGTTGCAAACAAATGCAAAGCTATCTAACAGGCAAGTGGAGCCTCCAGCAGAAGACCRTGTCTGACCATCTGGATGGTTGCCTCTATGACCTCAAGAGATGAAAATCCCTTCTCCAAATCATTCTAAAAGGCAAATTTGGAGAGCAGAAAACCCAGACAAAGACAAATAATCTGTTTAAAAAGGGAACATAAGTTAATGAAAAGTTTTTATTCTGTAGAGTGAATATCCTGTGTGTATTTATTTAGATCTCCCTCTCCTACTGTCCCCTTTAATACATTAGAGTAATTCAGAAACAAACTAAAGATCTGTTTTACACCAGCTCCCTCAGGTTTGGAATCAAGTAACTTTTTCCCTCCTTCAGCTGTCAAAGGAAGTTAATGGCTGGGAATTGCCAAAAGAGCAGATTAGTGTCTGCTGAATGTTACCATTTCCTAGAACTTATCCAAAGCCAGGCAGTGCCCTTAACAGCTCTCAGCTTGCTGCTTCTCCCCCTGCTTCACTGTTCCCCTCCCAGCCATCTCTGATGGCCACCCAGCTGTCCTCCTACTCTAGTACTCAGATTTACTGTCTGTCACGGCCCACAGCTGTGAGCAGGCCTTGAACAGGGCCGGCCTGCTGTGGTTGGAAAGGCTAGCACTCATTTCTGAGGGCTGCCATCTTGCATTTCAAAAAAATCTGAGAGCTCAGAAGAGTGAACAAAACCTCACACTAAAGTCTTCAAATGGATGGGTCCCAAAGTAGCAGATTTGCCCAAGCATGTGAATAGCTGGATGCAAGGGGACTAAGAAGCAGAGTTGCTTATTTATTTCAGAGGATTCTTAACTTTTTAAGTCTAGAGGCAACACTGGAAGGTCAGCAATGCCAGTTGTTCTGCAGCTGCTCCAACCATGTGAGAAGAGGGTTGCAGTGAAGATTTGCTACATCATCTTTTGGCTGTCAGCAGGAGGACAGAATCACAGAATCACAGAATAGTTGAGGTTGGAAGGGACCTCTGGAGATCATCTAGTCCAACCCTCCTGCTCAAGCAGGGTCACCTAGAACACATTGCACAGGATTGCATCCAGGTGGGTTTTGAATATCTCCAGAGAAGGAGACTCCACAACCTCTCTGGGCAACCTGTTCCAGTGCTCTGTCACCCTCACAGTGAAGAAGTTTTTCCTCATGTTCAGATGGAACTTCCTGTATTCCAGTTTGTGCCCGTTGCCTCRCGTCCTGTCACTGGGCACCACTGAAAAGAGTCTGGTCCCATCCTCTCGACACCCTCCCTTAAGATACTTGTACACGTTGATAAGATCTCCTCTCAGCCTTCTCTTCTCTAGGCTAAACAG
>NW_020450805.1:3087368-3103968 GCF_003343035.1 Apteryx rowi | reverse complement strand
GACCTGCTGGCAACACTCTTCCTGATGCACCCCAGGATACCATTGGCCTTCTTGGCCACAAGGGCACATTGCTGCCTCATGCTTAACTTGGTGTCCACCAGCACTCCCAGGGCCTTCTCAGCAGAGCTGCTTTCCAGCAGGTCAGCCCCCAACCTGTACTGGTGCATGGGGTTATTCCTCCCCAGGTGCAGGACCCTGCACTTTCCTTTATTGCATTTCATGAGGTTCCTCCTTCATCATCTTAGTCCTCAGCTCTGAGACTGTTCTCCAGAGTACTGTCTTTTAATGTTGGTTCTTCAACATCAAAAGATCAGACTACTGCCTGCCAAAGTCTGCCAATTTATAGGACTGATCTGAAGTCTGGCATTGCATGCAATAGCTCTCAACTCATTCAATGCCAGGCTAATAGCTCTTAAAAGGCCAAACAATGGGTGCAAGAGCTGTTCCATCTTTTCTTACACTTCACAGCTGGTTACACTCAGTTCTGGGCTAGTGCCTAGATACCTAAAGGAAGTGGTCTGGAGACAGCCCCAGAACATCAGCTGCTGCTATTTCAGCTCTAAGCCTAGGAGTGTCAACCTCTCTGAGGCACCCTACCCTCAGAAAACAAGGAGACCACTAAAAGCTCACAGATCTCAGAAATGCCCTGCTCACACAGCTCTTTAAAGCATATTCATGCCATTGGCGTGTTTCTCAGGGCTCCTCCTCAGGGCACCTCAGCTCCTCAGGGCTGGGAGATGTTGTGCCAGGAAGTCAGTCTGGGAGAGCAGTGTTGGGAGGCAGGACAGCCTTAAGACTCCATGCCACATCACCCATAGAGTCACAACATGGTCTTTTGGCCTTGGAGCCTTTTCTCCTCAGTYGCCATGGACCTGCTCACCAGAGATGATCAGGCATATTTTCCCCAGTTTCATATCCACTTTCTCTAGCTTATGTTAATGCTCTCACATTGCTGTGCATGCAGCCCGCTGTGTCTACTGGTTGCTGGAGTAACCCTCCCTCCCAGCCCCTCTTCTCAGTTCACTAGGTCTCTCTACCCCCATCCCTAAGATCCTTTTTTTGCTTCAGAGCAGAGTCTTAGACTTATTGCCAAGCTCAGCAGAGTACTTGTAGTTCCCCCTTTCCCTGCTGCAGGGTTGTGCCAAGCTCTACAGTCACCGCCTGGGGAAAGGGGGATCCTCTGTAGTCATTCTCTTCCCATCTGCCCAAATGCTGGGAGCTGCTTTAGCTCTTTCTGTGCTTTTATCCCTCACACCAAGAAAATTAACCACTAATGAGAACCATTTGGATTGCAAGTTCTCACTGTTCTTGCATATCAAGGTCTCCTAAAACTACTGCACCAGCCCAGAGACATGGAAAGTGCTGGCTCTAGAGCTTCTCCTGAGCTCCCAAAGCTTAGGGCTTCACAGCCAGCCCAGAGTGCTGTTTCGCCTTTACTTCAACCACTGAGGCTGCTGTGCACTTTTACAGAGAGATGCTGTGGTTGGCTGGGGTTCTCCTAAATGGTTTCTCACAGCAGCAGGGCTTTGCCAGCTCTTAAACTCATCAGTTTCTCTTCCACCCTCTGGGCTCCAAGGTGGTCCAAAGAGTCATTTCTGAGCTCACTTCCCTAAGCAGAGATCCCCAAAAATCCTCTAACTTAAGAAGTYGGTTAAGTAATTGCAACAACAAATAATTTACCTTCTTCATACTTATGGTCTCTCATTCCTGAGGATGCCAGCACACAAACGCACTGTGATGCAGCTTTCCCTGGAGTGGTGTCTCCCAGGTGGAGACACCTGTGCCTCATCATCTYGTGAGCATGCTATTTCCTTCAGAGAGCCCGGGGTGAGCCCCTGCACCACCAAGCAGCACAGGGGGATCATTATTATTCTTTTGGAGCTGGGAGAAAGCTGGGGCCACTTGGTCTGAGCTGAACAATTGTGTGATGTGCACGGGATGATTTAGATGCTACAATGCCAGCACGGGAACTGTGTGTGAAGTCAGGTGTTTGTATTGAACAAAACCAAGAGAATTATCCRTGTTGAGCAAACCATGGATAGCTCCATAACTAAAGACCACAGGAGCCCTGGGAAGCTTGGATCCCTTCAAAACTGGGAGGAGGGAGGTTGGTAAGTAAGATCAATGTTATCACAGAGGGTGCTGCATAACCACACTCCTTAGTAGTTGGGCAGTGAAGAGAGAGATTTCTTTTTCCTCCCAAGACAGTGTGAAGCGTGGGGTCTTGGAGCCTGAGCTGCCCAGGGAGGTGGCCACTGGATAATGCTGGTGAGGTAAGGCACACCATGCTCTTCCTTTGCTATGTGGGGCTCTGGGTGTGGAGGGCCCCCTTTGCACAGGGGAGCTGTCCATGAAGGTGCTCTTCCAGTTGCTCTCCTGTGGAGCCAACACAAAGATGAGGCAGGAGTCAGGATAAAGACCCTGTGCTCCCACTGTTCCCAGAACTTACCGGGGCCAGCATCAGGCCTGACATATTCCTGCATATGTTTGGGATCTGAGACTGCTCCCTCAGGATTACACCAAAGGCCTTCATGCACAGATGCAGGCTCAGATTGTTTCTTTAGTGTCTGGGAGCACTCCCATACTGCAGGGATGCCTCGCTGGGTAGCAAATGAATCAGTTTTATCCCTGGATACAGCCAAGGAGAAATGGACTTCTAAGATTTCATACTGCCCTGTCTGGGGCCTACCTCCCCAAAATTTCAGAGCATCCTTCTCTCTGGCAGCTTCCCTGCAGCCAAATAATTTGGCACTGTTGACAACCAGGGCTTTCCCTTAAAGGGTAAGGACTGGCTTACCTCCCATGAGCCCTGTGAGGATTAATGAATTAATCTCTTAGGAAATGTACAAGTGACTAATAACAAGAGTGGCACAAATCTTTCACAGTGAGCAGCCTGTCAGATTCAACCCTCTCTTTCTTTTCCTTGCACAGTATTCATGATGAGGTTGTGTTCTCTTTGCATTTGTTTGTTGATTTAATTGATTTAAAAAATCCTGTCATTTTTTTTCTTTTTGGTTTGTTCTGTGACTTGACATCAAATATTTGAAATCCATGTGTGTTGGTGGGGGTGGATCCTCAAAAATAGTGGGTGTTGCTGATCCCTGAACAGATGAGCAAGCACACCTTTTGAGAAGCAAAAGACTGCAAAAGTCATTCTGTCTATTTTTATGCAGGGACTGAAATGTGATGCCTAAAAGTATGTGTACCAGTAAAACAGTTTTTCATGGAAGTGAAATAGTATCAGCTCCCCCCTCCTCCCACCTAGGTCATCCAAAGGATTTGAACCCAGGTGCTATCAGCAGCGAACAACAAGCTTTCTCTGACTTCAGCTATGGAAATTGCCCTGTTTTCTGGTTGCTGTTCTCCAAGGGACTGGGCAGCAGAACAAATGCAACCCTCCTTTTGCTCATGAGTAATGGCTGGATGACCTGACTATCCTCAGGACCTTTATTTTTACCTGTTGCTTGATTTTAATCGTTCCTAGTGTATGGTGCTGTACAAGTGCTGTTGTTATTAGTTAAGCCGCAGGTATTTTAGTACCAGTGACAGAAAGATCTCCAGGAAGGCTGCGCACCTCATGGTACCTTGCAAAAGTCTAATGTTCAGACAACACTGTATAGCTGCTTCCAGCTCTCATGGTACCTTCTCTGCCATTCCCTGTTAAGCCATATGCTGCTGCAGCGTTGCTGGGATGTCATCATCGTTTCCAAGGCAATGCGCTGTGATGTCATAAGGAGAGGATTAGGATGACTTTGTGGCCAGATCAGGCAGAGCAACTGCTGTCTTCAATTATAGCAGCAGGGAATACAGCATATACAGGGTCATTGCTTTCCCTGGCGGAGTTCCCTTGAGCCCTTGCTCACCTCCCCTCATCAACACCGCCTTCACGCTGATGCAAAAGTCCCCATCCCAGAGCAAAAGTGAGAAGATAACAGTCCCTTTGCCAGGCCACTGGAGCAGGAGTTACTGCAGGGGCACAACAGAGCTCAAGGGCGAGGAGGAGGCAGGGACTAGGTGCTGGTACCAATTAGCAGACTGAACGGGGGTTATTACAGGACAAGCTCTGTTTAACTTAACTGCTAACAGACTGGCTCTGTCAGTTGGAAGAAATCACAGGCAAACAGACTTAATGGGGGCCTGGAGGAGTGGGGGCAGGGAGCAAGGTAGCTTCCTCTCCTCTTATG
The DNA here is from genome assembly GCF_003343035.1 of Apteryx rowi. NCBI lineage: Eukaryota > Metazoa > Chordata > Aves > Apterygiformes > Apterygidae > Apteryx > Apteryx rowi. Next base: position 3,099,784 of record NW_020450805.1, on the reverse strand, counting down.
AGCAGTGTAGTTTGTAAAATACAAATGTAATCATCCTTTGAAATGCATGTATGGCAGGATGGGGAGGAGGGAGGGAAACAGCGAGTGTCACCGATCAGTCCCAATTCACCCAGTGATCTGCGTCCCAAAGAGCCTGGGTCTTTGACACATCTGTTTCACAGCTTCTTTTTGTCACCAGAGAACAATAGCCAAGCTTTCCAGCTCTGCGGCATGGCACAGGCTGCTCCACTGTTGCCAGCAAAAAAAACCCATGCCCAATTTGTGCATGGAAAGCCTCTACACCTCTCTGTCTCCTCCAAGTGTGGGGTTGCYGGGGGTGTGCCTAGCATGCCCAGCTCCCCTGGTGAGCCTCTGGGCCTGGTTCAGACCCCCCAGCCCCACGCTGTTGGAGCAGCCATCCACCCTGGCCTTGTGCCCCCACTGCAGTGCCAGTGGGCTGAAGCAGCCAAGCCTGACTCCAGCTCTGATATGCAGCACAATGTGGTCTGACAGGGATGCGCAATTCTCATGGAGACACCACCATGAGCAGAAAACTCTACATGCAGCTGGAGCTACTGTCTGCAGATCTGGTCAGCCAAGCTGGGCTCTCTCCCATAGACACGGGTGGAAGAGCACACCAGGCATCATATCTCTCTTCAATACAGGACTCTGCTTCACTTAGAGCACAGTCCAATGAGCACTGAGGTAAATGGGAAGATCCTGTGGAGGTCAGGCAGCTCTGGGTGGGACCTATGAAGCCACAGATCCTTTTCAGATCTGGAATACTGCTGATATGTGTTTTTATGAGGGAAGGAAAGCCACTGGCACATTAAATAGACGATTGGGTGGATCCTGGATATTCCAAGTGTGTTAACTCAACAGCATTGCTCACCACATCAGGATTGTACTGGCCTAGATTTAGCAACTTTTTAGGATGAAGAAGCTCTACCTTCCTAAATTCTTCACATTTACATCTGTGAAGCTAGGCATGGTGGAGGAAAGCAAGTACCTGACTTACACGCACAGAGACCACCTTTGAGTCCTGGATCATAACAAAATAGGTCCTGGGGAATCTTGCCAGTCCCTCCTGCCCAGACAAAAGTAGTTTTTCAGTCTATGGCAACTCATGACAGCATCAGGTGTGGAAAAGAAAGGTGAGGGGTGGGTGTGCCACAAAGACCTCCCCTGAAGGAAGACAGCAGCCCACCCGCCAGCAGGCTGTCAAGCACAGTGAGCAGCTCCCATTGCCCCTCACACTCTGAAGTGATGCCACAAGAAACTGGGGCTCCCAGCTCCTCATTTCAACATTTAGCTAGAACTGGGCACTCACTGCTTCCCACAAAGGGCAAGATACCACTGAAAAAATGCACACTTAGAGTAATTTAGAATAGAAAACAACAATCTGGCATGCTGCCTTTAAAATATTGGTGACCCCTACACTATGCTACTGAGTTTCTGCTTTTAAGCAGACACTTGACATAATTAGTAGTTGTTCAGTGCCAACTGAGTATGTCTTGCTTACAAAGACACAGGAAACCAGGCTGCCACACTGATTTGTTAACTTAGTAAAGTTGAATAAAATTATAGTAGTTGAGATAAAAGAGCTTGGGCAAAGCTGTGTGTAGGGCATGCCAGGGGCTGCAGGGCAGGAATGAGGGGCAGGGGCAGAGCTGGGGGGCAGAGCTAGGCTAGTGTTGGGGCTGCAGAGTAGGATCAAAGGCAACAGTAAAGCTGTGCAATTCCAGATGACTTTGGCATTGTGAAACCATGGCTCACAATGATATATGGAATGCATCTCCAGAAGCAAAGCACAGAGATTGCATTAACAGAGGACATATGGCCTCCTTCTGAACAGCATCCCTTTGCATGGTGTGGCTTTTTAAAATGTGCCAAAGGTATCAACTACAAGCAGCACGCACATAATAAATGTGGCACAATCGAACAGCAATACCACATGCCCAAAGAATTCTGAAAATGTAGCAGAATTCATTGAAGATGCCCCAAATCTCCTCTAACATTTGTGCTGGGAACCATTATTTCTAATGTTAATAATGCCTGATGATTATAAACAGTGGCATAGCTCCAGGTTTCTGTAGCCCAGCGATTGGATTGAAGTGATGTAATAGGCAGCAGAGCACAGCTCAGATTTTCATGCTCTTCCTTTTTGATGGCACAAACAACAGTTGATAAGAAAGATGCTGCCAAAGACAGGCTGGTACTGATAAGTGTGTCCCCCCCATAGCCATTTCTCAAGCTGCTGGAGTTCAGAGCAGCCTAGAAGAAAAAAGGTGGGAAAAGACCCTGAGAAGTCACGTATGCCTTGCCCCTGTGCCAGGGTTAGCTCTACCTCATTGGGTTTTGCCTAGTGAGGTTTACCTGACTGAGCAAATGCTGGCAGCCAGTGCCAAAATGGAGAGAGAGAAGTGAAACTTTTTCCCTGTCACCCTGTGTGAATAATACCCATAAAGTAGAGAGGATGAAGCAGCCAGACAGGAAGCTGTTTTCATCTTGTTTTTTCCTTCCCCTGTGATATGCCTACTCCCCATGTCCCTGTCAGATACATCTCTGTCATCTGGGGGTGGGAGCCTGGAAGAGCTGCTGACCGAGATGGGAAGGACCCAAATACTTCAGCACAGATACGATCTTTTGAACAAAAAAACAGTGTAACACCGTGATACCTACATGACACAACACAGCCCTCCATACAAACATCCTGGCCTCCACACCATTGCAAAACCACCCCCTGGACCAGGACTTCCTCCCATTGCCTGTCCCCCTTCTCTGAGCAGGCTGGGAGGGGAAGGAAGGGGTTAAAAAAGCCAGTGCGGCTGGGAGGACACATCTGCCACCTCATCTCGTGTGACACAAGTCATGCGATGGGGGGGGGCAGGAGGGCAGGGAGCAGCTCTTTTTCACTCCTGTTTGCTGAACCTCTGATTATCATTTCTGTGCCGGCAAGGAGGTGGCCTTCCATTGTGCGTCAGTGGGGAGAGCCTGCTGAAAGGGGGTTTTCTTCCCTTCTTAAAGGAGACGGCCCTTCCTAATTCTCCCCTGCGCATAGCAATTGCCCTCCTCCCAGAGAACCTTCCCCATGAGGAAAGGGTACTCCCGTAGCTTGCTAAATGATCTGAGCTCCAGCCCGGGATGCCCAAGGTGGCACCTCCCCGGAGACACGACTTATAACTAGGCAAGGGCTGGTGAGGCTTGGGCAAGTTGCCCTAAATACACAGGCCCCTAGGAGCAGGGACATGGGGCTCTCCGGCCTTCTGCAGAGGCTAGCAACCGGGGAAGGGCAGTTAGTGCCAATTGTCATGGTGGGTTTTGTGCAATAGAGGTGCTTGGCCATGAGGAACTCATCCAAGCTCCTTACCTCATTTCTCACAAGCCGTAAACAGCAATCAGATGGTAATAACCATGGGTCACTAGAAGGTGACCTTGAGGTGAAAGGCTCCATATCCCATTACTGGTTTACTCAGCTATCAGCCTAACTTGTCTCTTCAGTGCTTTGAATGAGAAAATGGTATTGAACCCCTTTGAGAAAGTCCCTGCTGGCTGGTGTTTAGCATTGTGCATTTCCCAGCAGATATGTGGGAACTGTAATCAAAATCCTCCATGACTACCAAGTACTGGGACTTTGCCATTAGTGTTATGTGATTAGGCAGGAATTTATTGATTCCTTTCTTGAGCTGTGTGTGCTTGCAGCAGATGCCAACTCTGAATTTTCTCCTGCTTTATCATGTGTGAGTGCTCGTCTAACTCTACCTATTAAACTTTCCATTAGTATCTGCTGGTATTCCACGGCATGTGGAAGGGCTTTGAATGGGAAGCATCATCCCTGCTCCTGTCTCTGTCACTTCTAAATAGATTACATCCCACAGCACTAACAATCCAGCTCACTGATTTACCCCACACAGGCCCTATAATGCTAGTTCAGATCTCTGGCAGCACCACTTCCAACTGCTCCTCTTTATCTGGCATCCTCATAGGAGCTAAGAGATCATTTCCTTCTTTCTGGCCATATGTGCCATCTTCTTTTCCTGTCAGTCAGTTTAGTTGAGGGAGGTTGGATGCAAAAGGCTAAGGGCCTTTGTCGCTGAAGCACTTCCCACCATACAGTGCATGTTTTCCCATGCTATATGATGTGCACACCATTCCCTCTCCCTAGTTGCACCTCTTCCTGTGTTACAGTTTTGACCTTTGTTATGAATTTAGGATTTTCTTCACCTTCTAGTCTAAACCCTCTTCAGCAGATGAGTCACATTKGTTCCTCTGGCCATCACAGCTTCTCTATGGCGCTAGCACTAATATTGCTGCAACCATTGAAGTCTAAGGTCTATGGAGAAAAGGCTGGTAGGAATAGGAAATTTCTTTTGAACAAATGATATAATTTGAAAAAATGGGAAAACTTTTTGGCACAAAAAACTCCTTTCCAGGCAAAATCAGTCTTTTTCTCAGAGTGCCAGGTAGTTAGCATCTGTGAAAGGTTGAGGGATGAGAAAAAGTGAGGAATAAACAGCACTGCGTTGTAAAACAGTGTATTCATCCACTGAGTCCATTAGTTTTACCATCCAGAGAGTCTGTGAAATTTAGTTCCCAGCTCATCCTTGAAGATATTTTATAAATCTCCCTGGAGGATCAAGATTGAGAAGTCAGTGGTTAAATGATGGTTCCAGTGGAAAAAGCTAGCTAGGTGTTTCTATCCCTCTATCAGTTGCCAATGTGAGTTCATTTGGGGCTGTACTGCTTGTTCAGTTGCGCACACAGTTTGCAGGAGGATGCTGGTGCAGTGGGGAAAACATACTGCACTCTGATGGCAGGGAAAGACCCTTTTTGGATGTATGACAGAGGAGGATGGGAATTCAGGAACTAAGGCCCTTCTTTGGGCACCAAGTCAGGACAAAAGATATATATTGTTAAGTAACATATATACATCTACATCTGCATGCAATGGTCTGTGCCCAAAATCCCCCACAGTAGCTGCTTCCCACACCAAAGACACTTCCTAAGCCTCTCCCACTCCCTGCCTCTCCTGTGTCTTCTACCTCTCCTTCTGGAGGCATGTGTTTGGGAGACACTAGTCTTGGAGGGGTGGGCAACAATTCTTTCTGCAGCATGGCAACTTAAGCAAAAGTTGACCTAAGGGATTCCAAAAACAGGGCAGTTACGGATGGAGGTTATCCTCACTCTAGGGCATGATCTGGTTTCTTTTTTTCTAAGAAGAGCAGGAGGAGTAAGGAAGAGGAGTGGATTTAGGCAGCAGCAAACAGCAATCCTAGCAGGATTTTCTGCATGGCTAATAGATGCTTATGGGGGTTGCTCCCTTTGTCTTTGTCTTGGCCTTTCCTTTCTAATCACTGGGAAAGCATCCCTCCAAAATAATTCTGAGAGTGTTGAGATGGCTCTGGGACCTGGCATCCCATGTGTTAATGGTTTGATCCTGAGAGAAGGAGCCTCTAGGTATAGCTACAACACTGTGCTGCCACAGGTGTTTCCCTTGAGAGAACTTTACAAAAATGCTTTGCAAGTGTCCTGGCACAGGAAGGGGACAGTAATTCTATATTTGTGTTATTTCAGTAACATCATTCTAATGGTACCCAGCCATAAAGGCCCAGCTGGCTCCAACCCTGACAAGCAGCAGGGATCCCAGAGTACATAGAGAGACTCACTCAGGGTGAGACCAAGTCCAGGCTTGCCCTTCCACCCCAGGCACCCTAGAGTTGCTAGGACAGAGAAATGCAGAGAAGCTAAGCTGGAGCACAAGCACCAGGGGAGCATGGAGCATGGAGAAGCACTGACACCCCAAAGTGTGTAGCTGACCACCACTGTGGATGCAGTCACAGGACAACTGCTCCTGCTCTGCTTGAGCTGTGTTGGTGACACACACACACACACACACACACACTCACACACACTCACACACACTGAGGGCAGCTACCAGAGGACACCCAAACACTGCACCAGCAAGTCAAATACATTATGTTGGCCAATATCATCCTGGGAGGTTTTACTCAGCCACCCTGGTCTCTGTCGCTGGCCAGCGATACTGGGATGTGTCCTGGGTAGTTGGCATAATGCCTGAAAATGCCAGAGGGCTGGCATGGCTGCGGATGCTGTACCCTCCTAGGGCAGAGTGCTAATTATTACTGCGGTGGACTATTGTCTCTGTGGTGACCTCTGCTTCTTCCTTGTTAGGGTCTGTTTCAGGAATTCTCTGTAGTGCAGGCATCCTTCTTTCAAGCAGGCCTCCTACTGCCAGAGGGAGAGCACGGTCAGCAAGGGGAATGAGTAACTGGCTGGTACCGTGAAGAGTTTGAAGAAGCATGCCTGCATGGGCAGCACAGCCTATGTGGTGCTTCCCTGTGAAAGGTGTGCTGTGAACCCAGGCTGCAACACTCCCTGCTTTGGGCTCTCCTGAGTGTTTGAGGGCATGCAAAGGAGACCATCAGAGCCATGTCTTAAGCTTCTGCTTTGCTGGGAATCATCTGGGCTTCTCTAATGAGGCTCCACAAGTGATTCAAGTTGCTGCACTGTTGCATAGGACACTGTGGCATAAGAAGCCCAGCTGGTTTCTGCAACTACAGATTCATAATTCATAGAATAATTTAGGTTAGAAGGGACCTCTGGAGGTCACCTGGTCCAACCGCTTGCTCAAAGTATGGCCAATCTCTAAGCTAGATCCACTGTCAAAATTAGATCAGATTGCTCAGAGTCTTGTCCAATTGAGCAATGAAGATCTCTAAGGCTGGAGGTTACACAATCTCTGGACAGCCTGTTCCAGTGTTTGACCACCATCACTGTGAAAAAACGTTTCCTAATATCTAATCATATTTTCTCTTGCTACATCATGTTCTGTTGCTCCTTGTTCTTTTGCTGTGCACCTTCAGAAAAATACACTTCCATTTTCTCTATAAATTCTCGTTAGGTATTTGAAGAGATTATATCTGGAAGTAGACAAGATCTTTTGGTTTCCTTCAATGTGAAGTGGAGGAGAGAGGATGCAGCTTCCCTCAACTACAGTAGTAGCACATCCTGACCTTGTAATCTTTTCATGCTGCTCAGAGATGCACCTGCTACTTGGATCAGCCCAAGCCAAATGATTATTTTACAAGTCAGTAACAACTGTTCTCAGGAAACAGGCTTACCTGTAGTTACAGATCTAATCTCTAGGATCAATTTACATTGAACTAACTCCTAGTGGACACTCCACTGCCTCTTGCTGAAATGTGCATAAGAGGAGAGGGAAAGCTGTCTAGGGGAGGTAGCTCTGCAGAAGTCACTGATACAGGGCAGGAGGAGGTGACAGGGAGAAAGATCTGGGGTCACTGACCTTTAAACACTGCTGCTCTGAACAGGTTTTCCTGTGCTGGAGGGCCAGCCTCTCCATGCTCAGGCGTGCCACCACACACAACTTGAATGTTTTCCCTGTTGCAGAGCATGACAGGCTTTTTGCTAGAGATAGCTGAATGTCTTATGGTGCTGCTTACTCAGTGGCTCTGCAGATTCCCTGGTAAGTTCTGAAAGGACTAAGAGAGGGGCAAAAGTGTCTTGCCATGGCTGGGAGTTTGGAGGAGCTATATGGTATGGGTGAAGCCTGTTGAAGCCAGAAGGCAGGCTGTGAGTAGTACGTGCCTTTTTACAGCAATGAATTTCCCCTAGCCATAACAAATTCACAAGCAATCAAAAGTGAAGGAAGCAGCCCGGAAGAACTTGTTATCCTTCAAAGAAGCCCAGAAGAGCGATGTAATGGAGGTAGGGGTTGGCATTATCTCTAGAACGCAATAGGGCTGAATCCTCAGCTGGTGTAAATCAGCACCACCTCTTTGAAGGCACCAGAGCTGTGCTGGTTYGTCCCAGCTGATGAAGAGGCCTGTGGCACCCAGGCTGAGGCTGTACGATGTAGGCTTATCCCATGTGAGTGTGAGATGTCTCCCAGAAATTCACGACAATATGGATTACTCTAAGGAGTCTATAGCCGAGAAATGGAGGAGCAGAACCTACCAGGGCTAGAGGTCCTCTGTGTCCTGCCTAAAAATAATTACCTATAGCTCAAAAAAGCAAATCTCACTGCGCTGGGAGAAAAGTGACTATTGTGAACTCTAAACAGTCCAGACAGCCAAACAGTGGCATATGGATGGAGAGAAAATGTATCCTGTTTCTTGGGAAGCTTTTTTAATGGGATTGTGGTCTATCTGCTATTAGGGAGGAAGAAAAGCTACAACGTGAAAATAATGTGGTGCCCAGCAAGACTTCAATTTATCCCACTTAATATAAGAAGAGGTGCCTGTGTGACCTTGACTTTCCTTTACAGTCAATGGAGAAAGAGGAACATCTAGCGAATGGTCCAGACCACCTAAGGTCTGTCTTGCTTTTTGTAGAGGTCTGTGTCTGTCCTGTGACTATGTGGAAGGTAGAAGTTGCTTACCAGAACCCTGCTCCTAAGGCATGCTATTTCAATAAGATCCTATGGAGGACCATTCCCTGATAGAGGCAAAAGGGCATGGCAATGCCTGAGTTTTGCAGGAAGACCAGGATTCCAGCCTTCAGACCAGAGTGAAAGAGAGCAGATGGTAATGAGAGGATCATGATAGTAAAGTTAGCATTGAGTGGATGCTACTGACATACAGACATCTGGGGTGAAACGGTGAGATTTCCTGGAAAACTGGAATGGAAAGAAAAGTTAGAGAAAAAGACCAAGAGAAGAAGCAGGAGACTAGAGCAGAGAGCTGGTAAACATTTGGATTCCTCAGGCTGGACCAGAACAATGGCTGGAAGATGGGTGGGCCATAGAAGGGTTTAAGGCCAAGCTCTGACTTGCAAACAAAGCTCATGTTTGGATTTGACCCTGCTGACTGTCACGGGTCTTGTGGAGTTTGGAATTTTCCTCACCCAGGAAGAAACATGTAGGGACAAGAGCAGTGGGGCCAGAGGTGGCCTTTCCACTCAAGGCTGGCAGAATTTCACCTCTGTGGCCTTTTCTCAGCCTGTGGGAAAAGCCCCATCTTTGCTGTAACTGCTACAAGCTCAGTTACCACCCTTTTCCTCCTAATTCTCATTCATATTCAGGAGGGTGCAAAATTTGCTGCCAATCATAGGGACTTTGACAGTGGAGTTTCTGAAAGACCAGTAGAACCTGGAGTCACCTACATGTTTATTTTTATTTTGTTGATATATGTTGCTTTTTGGGGGGCAGATGTATGGGGCTTATATTTGGATGTGACAAGGGGCATATATGAGAAACAATTTCTACTTCTTTCCTTCATTTGAGTGTCACCAGCTCTAGTTTTCTCTCAGATTCTCCCATCAGCTGAAAAAGACATAAGGAGATAAAATTCCTTTCCTTTAAATGCCATTTTTTCTCCCAGTGTTGTCAGAAGCACAACCATTACTGACACCACTCTCTCTTCTCCTCAGGCCAGCTGCTTTTTTATTTTAACACCTTTACTTTGAATATGAATGTTCAAAGCCACTTCTCAGGTGCTGTAAATGTACTCCCACTTTGGGGCAGTCAGCAGTTTCAGCAGTACATTTGCAAACAGCTCCTGATGTTCACACAGAGCTCTGCTGCACAGCTGTGGTGCAAAAATGCAGCACAGATGTACTACAGTAGCATATGGCAAGTCACAGCATTTGACACCAACATAGTGGCCTGGGGCTTTGCACTGTGACCACAAACCCACCTGTAGGCAAACATCTTGGAGGGGTGAACCAGAGACTGGTCAGTACAGAGAGTTCAGTTGTGATGGCAGTAAGATAACTTAGATAAGGGAAATCCCAGGAAGAAGTGAAGACTTACGGAGGATTTGAAGGCAGGTAAGACAAGATGTGACTTGACAATAAAAATGAAAAATTGGGAAGGACCAGATGGACAAATGGAGAGGGGATGTGTGGGATCCTTCACTGGTCTCAGACGGAAAGAACATCATGGCCAAAGTGAAGGAGGAGAAAAGCCAAGAGAAGGAGGAAAAAGGAAAAGTTTTTTTCAGAGTTGCAAAGGTCTGGGGCAGATCCCTGAAGAGAGGACAGGGAGATGTATTTAAGAAAGAAGGGAATGGAATGAAAAGTCAACAAGAGGATGATGAGTAGAAGCTGGTGTCTACAGTGAAGTAGTAGTCACAACTGCAGTGAACCGTGGATGTACCCAGGATAGATTTAAATCAGCTAGTGCCAGTACTGCTGCAAAGGTAGTACCAAACTATTTGTGATGTAGCTGTGGCAGCAAGGGCTGTCATCAATCCTGGAGCTAGGCCACTTAGCTATATCTCCATGAGCTGAAGAGATCATTTTGGGAAGAGAACCACAGCCGTTCAGGGAGGGGGCAGCAGAACAGAAATACAGCAGTCCTTTTTCTGTTCCTAGTGGATCAAATGCAAATTTTGATCCATCTCTTTTAAGTCTTCCCTGGGACTGTCCTCTCTAACCTGCAGATACTCCCCCTGTGGAGAGCCAATATCGCCAGTACATGCACCACCAGTATTGGCTTGTGACATCACTGCCCTCAAGGGCTTTCAGGTGGTCCACAAATGACAGCTCTTTCCCCCGTATGGCCATGAGCTTCAGCACTTGCAGAGCAAAGGGGATGGAATAATCCCTCCCTCTACAATGAAAATGAAATGAAAGAGCCCTCCACCTCCTCCCTGCAAGCAAAGTCCTGGCCTATTAACTGGGGGGGGTGGTGTTAAGGAAAGGGAGAAACATATCTTTGTGTCTGCTTGACAAGTTTGTAAGAGGCAACGTTACCATGGCAATGGGTGGTCTTTAGTGAGAAAGGGAGTGAGCTATAGTGTCAGGGTGAGGAGAAGGGGGGAGCGATGCTGAAGGGAGGTGAATGAAAGTAAAGTGGGAAGGGGGAGAAGGGAATGCAGAGCAGGGGAAGGCAATGATGGTCAGCAAATCACATTTGGCAAAGCACGAGTGGCTCTGATAGCAAAGCCTAATGGCTGGCATGGCTTGCCCACAACATGGGCTGTCTCCAAGCTGCTGCAAGACAAGCACCTCTGGACAGGGACTACCTCCTTCCCCTGAGGCCATTGCCTCTGTGGTGAAGCAATTAGCACCCAGGCCCCCTGGCTGGACTGAAACTAGCCGCCTAGACGTGCAGGTTCCTGCTCTCCACCATTCCCACCCGCCCCCAGTCTTGCTGTTGTTCAGAGGAAACCATGTTGCCCACCCCAAGAAGACCACACAGCATGGCCACCAGAGAGCAGTCAGTTGGCAACAGGAAGCAGTTGTCTGGGTCAGAGCCAGACAAATAATCTTGCCATGTAGTGAAATAAGATGGCTCCCTGAAAGCCCAGTACTACATGGGAAAGGTCTCCTCCCCATCTTTCATCAGATCTGATGGGAGAGGAGTTTCTTTGGTCTCGTGTTTTTTGCAAGGGGAGGGGCTAAGTGGTCAGAGCTGTGAGTGCATTGTTAAAACAGTCAGACGATTGTATTGTAGGTGGAGAAGAGAGGGAACAAAGAACCAGTGCTGAAAGCAAAGTAGTACCAACAATCGCAGAGAAAAACTCAAGCTTTTTTCGTTAGCTGCCTGTCTTTCTCTGCAGTGTAACATAGGCCATGTCTCTTCTAGGCTACCGTTTGCACCACTGCTGGAGCTGATCATTTTGGCAGCACACAGGACGCTCAGATGCCTGGGTTTTGGACAGACTGCATGCTAGCTATAATCACTGGTCTTTGCTAAGACACTTGTTGAACTGGAACTGTTTGGGAAAGGGACTGGGCGGAGAGCGGAGAGTGGGGGGAACAGGTTCCTGGTTTCTCACATGCGGCACATGGGGCCTGTCTCTGCCGGGACTGCATGGTGCCAGATCCCAGCTGGTGTGGCCCAGCATAGCTCTGTTGCTGTCAGGGGAGCTGCAGTAAGGACTTCAAAGGGCCTGAGCCCGTGGACTCCAGCTGAGGAGGTGACCTCTTGACTTCAGTGCCAAAAATCTGGCTCATTCGTATCACAGGCCTCCACGCTGCAGAGTCGGCACTAAGTCACCGATTCTGCCTGGCGCTTCTTTCTATGGTCAGGGCCAGTTACTTGGGGATCAGGAGGCAGGTCCATAGTCCCAGAGCTGGGACAGTTATGCATGACTCGGCATCCGAAAGCGCAGCCTGTTGCTGTGGCAGATGCAAGCAAGTTTCAAGGTTGAGAAGAAAGCGCTTATTCTCTGGGAGCCGGGTGGACATGAGGAACAGGGGAGAGGCTGGGGACCGCACGGACTGATTCCTCCAAACCTCTGAGGAACCGGGGTGCCTTTCAGCGCCAACCAAGGCAACCCACCATGGGCGCGGAAACGAATGGCCAAGGGAGGGGCGCAGGGGGATCCCTCTGGGAGCCCATCTCCTCCTCGCCCTCTCCGCCCCGCAAGCTCGGCCGCCGCCACGGGAGAGGCTGCCCCTCGCGTGGCCCCGCGCCCGCGGCTCCCTCTCGGAGCGGCCGCGGCCCT
>NW_020450805.1:2992880-3087128 GCF_003343035.1 Apteryx rowi | reverse complement strand
GGGCCCGGCGCCCGCGGGAGCCGCTCTGCCTCCCCGCCGTGCGCGGGGGCTCCGGCCGCTGTGGGGGCTGCCCGCAGCGAGGCGCGGGGCAGGCGCAGGGGCGGGAGCCGTTTCTTCCTGTCCCCCAGCAAGGCACAGACCACAGAGGAGATGGGGCAATGGGGAGGTGTGTGTGAGACATGGGGCTCCTCTGATGAAAAGGCCTCTTCCACCATGTGCGTCGGGAGCAGGCCTGGTGCCTGTCAGCAGCTGCAGGCAGCTCCTTTCCGTGGCAGCCCTGGTGTGCAGAAACCTGTGTGACACAGAGGGATCCCCGGCGCTGCCCGGGACACGTAAGTCCCAGGGACACCTCTGGGACAGCCTCTTCCTGGGGGCACCTGAGGAGCCTGGGCAAGGACAGAGTTTGCGCTCCTCAAAGTTGAGACAGGTAGCTGGTATCAGCTGCCTTGCAGGAGAGCTGCTTTGTGGATCAGGAGCAGTGAGCTTAGGGTGAGTTGCTCCTGGGGTGTGTTTGTTTTGTGGTTTTTCTTCCTCAAATTGCCTTCTGTTGTCACCGATGTAACATGCGGTTGCAAGGAATTAGTCTCTGGGTGTCTGAAAGTAGGCCTACCCCTTCCCCTTCGCCCCGCAGTTCCTCCAGGTGTTGCACCTGGGCACAAGCCCTGCAATTGCATGAGGGCCCAGCATCAGGCTGCAAAGGTGGGGAGGGTAGGGACAGGCTGGGTGTTTAGATCGGCCAGGGAACCCCATTTTACCTCCTTGCCCCTAGGTGCCCAGCAGTGGCACGAGCAGAGTTATCCCTGGGTAACCTGGCTGCAGGAGAAGGATCAGGCCAGCTGTCCATAACCCCTGTACAATGATGGGCATTTTTATTATTATTAATTGCATTATGTTCACACCGAGGTTAGATTACAGCCCCATTGTGAGAGGCTCCGTACAAACATGGATAGAGACAGTCTGTACCCTGCGGAACAGGCAGTCCAAATAGACGAGGCAGCAGAAAGGGCAGGAAAGAAACACAGCTCGGAGAGGAATTGTTTTGCCTCTGGTTCATCCAACAGGCCAGTGGCAGAAAACAGGCTTTCTAAGCTGATACAGACCCCTCATCCTTTGGACTGCACGGTCCTCTTGTGTAAGTGGAATAAATAACCTGTGACTGGCTGTTTTTTGGTGGTTCAGCATTTGTAAATGCTGACCATTTACCCCTTGGTTAAAACTAAACCTGCCTTCTCTTTCCCCAGCTGTTTAACATAGATACCAGGAGCTGAGAGCCCAGGCCAGCATGCTGGGTGCTGTGAGGGTAATTATTAATCGGGAGGGCTCCTGGTCAGTCCCTTTCCCTCTGCCAGAGGCCGAGCTTGCTGGCAGAGGACAGTGGCCTGCACGGCCTGCACGGGGGTCGCTCTTCCTTGCCCTCCCGCGAGAGGGCCCCRGCTCTGACCACCAGCTCTGCTCAGCCTGCAGAGGGTCCCTGCAGACAGCGGCTTAYGAGGTCACCTGCCAGGAGGAGAGAAGGGCCACTCTGAGCAGCTGAACTTTTCACTCCAGCTCACAAACAGATTTCCAGAGATGCTTCGAGAGGGGGTGGGTGAGAAGCTAGATTTGTAGGGGGACCAGCCTGGCCTTTTTGAATTCAGCTGCAAAGTCAGTTAACAAAGTTGCAGGTTCTCAGTCTCACTCTCTCTTTCTTTGCCAACACACTCTCTCTCTCTCTCTCTCTCTCTCTTTTTTTTTTTCCCCTTTCCTCAATATAAATACCCTTGGGCAGTTTCTTTTCTTTTTGGTATGAATGTGATGATCTTTCGGGCCTGTGATTGGCTCTGCGGCTTGTCATCGGGGACACACCTCCTGGCATGGGGCCACGGCCTCCCCCTCTTGTGAAAGCTTCCCCTTGTAATAAGTGAACGTAATTACATCAGTTACTCACTAGAGCACAGACCTGCTTTAAATTTTGGCCTCTGGGAGCCTGCAAGAAGCTGAAGGACTAGAAAATGCAGAGTTTCAAAGGCCTGTAATGCTGTAGACCATATAACTCAAACTGTGCTCTTCCCTCCCAGGAATTAAGGCTCCCGGTCACATGCAAGGAGGAATGAATGTCCATTTTAGTCATTGAAACGGCTACCTGTTAGGAGAACAGACCTGCCACACCAGAGGAGGACTTCCACTTTGCCGAAGCTTGGCCCACTGGAAAAGATATACTGCTGATCCCTTTTTCGTTGAGCCCTGGTGTAAATGAAGCAAAAAAAGGCCATATTTCCAGGGGCACCAAGAAAGAAGAGAGAGAGCTCAGAGTGAGCTGCAGGGATTGTGGACGATCCCCATAAAGAGCAGAGCCAGCTGAACAAAGGCATCTGTGTGCCAGAGGAAAATGCATTTCACCCAGTAGCAAGGGCATACAAGACAGGGCCAGACCTGTCAGGGGAAGAGAGTAGCCCTAAAGAACAGTGTTTGGGTACCAGGTGGATATTGCAGGAGCAGCCTGACATATACTGACAGGTTGGGATAGGAACTTGCGGCACTTCTGTGGGCTTTTTCCAGAAAGGGCCAAGTACTGTGGTAGGAGCATCTTCGCTGTGCTCTAGAAGGCCAGATCTGCCACTGGGGTAAATCAGCATAGCACGCATGAAATCAGTGTCCTCGTAGCTGAGAACCTGCTCCGCATCAGCATGGCAGAGTTTAGCTGATAAAGAGAAAAGCTTCTGTGCAGGAAAGAAAAGAAGTGCTGTTCTGTCTGTAGGAGAGAGCTCACTTCTTATCCCAGGGCATTTTGTCCTTGCAAGGACATGACCCTGGGATATGGCAAAAATGCCGCTGCTACTTGGTGAGCTGGAAGGATGCAGATGAGATGTAGGAGAATTGAAACCATCAGACTGGTTAGGAGAGCTGAGTCCTCATGTACAGACATTTGCAGGCTGTCAGAACTGCTATTGTTCTGAGATGGGATGAATCCAGGCCTTTTCAAACATGTTCTTGCAAAAATACAGGAAGAAACACCTTTCACCTCCCCTCCCCTCCAGCTGTTCTCTAGTACACAAGTGTTTGCTCAGAGCGTACAACTGCAATGGGAGACTGAGATCGAGTCCCTGTTCTAGACAGGGACAGGGACAGCAGAGCAAAGCTTGAACTGGTTCACATATTGCCTGGCCACTGGAATGACTTTAGATGTAGCCTCTTTTCCCTGTCTGTCTCCTTCATTTTTCTACCCTGCCCCAAAATAAAAATAACCACCTACTTTTTATCCTGCACCAGAGAAACTTCTTCCTGGAAATATCATCAAAACTGATGAGCTTCCATGAAAAATGTGGGGTTTGATGACTCAGTATTCTACCACAGAAGAAAAAACTCCTTTCTTTTTCTGACCAGCTCTCATGGCAAATGGCTCAATGACATGCTGTCCATGTTTTCTCCAGGTGACCTGCTCTGAGAGCTGCTGAGAAGCTTCCTAGGTCATACTCTGTTCAGGAGCTGACAGAAATCTGTAGATCAGGCAGGCCTCATTTGAATACAAGCAAAGAGCTCTACTTTATTTCTACAGGCCTTGAAACAAGAAAAATAGTGTTAGGTGCTTTCCATAGCATCAAGTGTTCTGTGATGATATGATTGTTAGTGAGACCCAGGTTCTGCCTAACTTGGGGGAAAGCTCTCAGTACAACTGCCTCTGTTATGCCACTGAGCTGAGGTTGCAGCAAGAGGAGAGCAATGTATCATAGGAGCTAAGGAGTTGTATGAAAAAGGACAACAGGATTAATATTCTGAAGAATGGATGCTGCTATTAGCAGCTTGGCTTTTGGGTGCCCAAAACTGACTGTGGAAAGTCCCCAGTTCCAGAAGCTGACAGAAAGGCTCCCAGCTGCACGCAGAAATGATTGCCTGGTGTCTGCAAGCCAGGCCTTCTGTGCCCCATGCACCTGAAGGACAGGAGAGCTGAGATGGAGCAGGCAATGTTTGAGATCTGAAGCTGGATTTCTGGCATGGCAGGAGCAGGCAGAACAATGGGAGGGTTGTGTTGCCATAAGACAGGTGCATCGGCAGGCCACGGGGCATTTCCAGATTCCCAGATGTTGTACTGGCCTTTGCTCTAAGCTCCAGGGCTGGGTGAGAATGTCAGCTCCCAGCCTTGCTCTGCAGCTCCTAAGTGCATTTGCCCATTTCCCTTGCCTGTAAACAACTTCCAGTCCACATTTCTTATATAGCTTTTTCAGGTGGATCAAACTTTATTATTATTAATCCCTAATATTCCCTGCAAACAAACTATTGGCAAGTGATGAAATTCCCTACATAGAGACTGAAATGCAGAGATCCCAGTAACAACATAATAATGCTAGTCATAACAATAAATAACAGCCTCATTTGCTTTAATCCGCAGCTCACAAAACAACAGCCCCGTCCAAATTCTCATCTGCTGTAGAGATAAAGAATGTGATTTACTCTGTCAGCTATGGAGAACAGACACACCACACGGCAGTTATCTCTGGCCATAAACAAACTGGAGTGGCTTTGCCTTTTAACAGACTCCCTTCTCCTCTCCTGTGGAGTGCTCCTTTCCGCCTTACGTAACCCTCTGGGCAACTCCACTGACCTATTTTGTTTTAATAAACTTGAGCAGTTTGAGTTATGCACCCTCCACTTTTCAGATGCCTTTGCCACTCCACAGGGCTCCTTTTCTTGCCTGGCTCTGCAAGGTTGCATAGGTAATATCTTGGGAGAAGCTACATAAACAGCTTCCAAGTTCTGACACAGCCCATATGTGCCAAGCTTCCCTTTCGAATGTTAGCCTTGGAGGTGGGAAGGAAAAACTGAGCTGACTAGGAAATGCATAACCTTTCACAAACAGTTTTTTTTCTGCCTTCCTTATCACCCTTTAAGGTCATAAAGATTATACCAAAAAAGCTATTAAGTTTTCCAGGATTGCAAAATATTTTATCAATGATACACATGAAGCATGTCATTCCACTTTTTATTTTTTTGCTTGAAATTTCCTTTTATGTTCAGGGATTTGATCTTAATCTTCCACCCTGTACCTTTCTGTTTCCATCCTTCTTGGAGGCAGTCAGACATAGTTAATGGTTTCTTCTAGCCAGAAGCCTACAGTTACTTGCAAACAGAAGACATTGCAGGTATTAAAAAAAAATTAAGAGGGTGAACATAAAAATTACAAATGTGGGCATCATTGTTCCTTAAGGGGCTGGGCTTCTCGCTTTCCCTCTGCAGTGGTTCCTGAGATGGGTATTAACTTATGGAGAGTAATGACTGACAGCAGTGGTTTTCCATAGTGCCTCATCTGCGTGAGTTAATTTAGGAGGTTGGATTTATTCTCCTACTGGAAAACAAGCTTGAAAACTTAATACCAGAATGTTTCTGCTAGTTAAATATTGGGGTCCGGTCTGAAATGGCTGCACACTGGTGTCTCCATCAGGTTATTCTGGGGAGCAAATAGTAGTAGGAGGCCATCTGAGATTGCCTTGCCAACATGCTACAGAGAAGTAGAAGATTAAGTGTCCTGTTCATAATGCATGTCCTGCAAATCCCATACTGGCAAAGGAAATCCAGAGCTGTGGGAGAAATTCTGAAAAGAAGCTAATGAGAGGCCCAGTTCTTCACACTGAACTGGGAAGTGTTATGGGTGGACTGCAAAGCTCTACTGAATATTGAGTTAATCTAAGATTTACATGCCATAAGCCTCCAGAAATCAGGCTATGATGGGCTTTAGCTAAAGCAGTGTTAGCTAACCTTTTAAGAAACCCCATTTTTCCTTCCTGTGCAGTATTTCTCCTGGGCCTTGTTTTCCTGAAGGGACACATCCTCAGCTGGCATAACACAGCTTAATCCCACTGAAGCCAGAGGAGCAGTTAGGAGACGTGTTGGCAGAGGATCTGACCCAAAGCAATTCCTCTTACTGGTGACAAATTTTTCTCCACCGGGCAAATCAGTGGACTAAATACTGCAAATGGAGGAGTATAAAACAGGCTATTGGCACAAAGATCTTCTGTTTGCCTCCTCCATGGCATTTACTATCAAGAGGCAGAAGCAGGAAGGTAAGGCACTTCAGTGAAGTGAAGTTGGCACGAGAAAGAGAGGAGTCTTATTCAAGCTTAGTCAGAGTGGAAAAACTTTTATCACGGAAGTGCCAGCTATAAATCACTAACAGAGACTCTTGGTTGAGATGCTTCAGAAACAGGACGGTAGCAAGCTAATTGATGCCAACTGGCAATAAAAAACAACAATATTACAATGTTGTAGGACAGCATATGTCAACCTTTTCCATAGTGTCCTGCAGAGAGATGCTGCCCCTTTCCCACAGAGTTAGACCTCCTGCATGGGGTGGGCCCGGGGGCTCAGGCTGGGAATCTTCGATTTTTTGTTGCAGGTTCCTTGCCAATCCAATCAGGCATCTCAGCACCGATTTATACTCTGCTCATATTTTCCAGGTTCTGTCTCCAATCATGCGATATAGAAAGACTTCCCTAGTGATTGTAATGGGAAAAATAGGGGCAGGTGGAAGAGGATAAAAGGAACATGCCTGTTCTGAGAACTCTATCCATCCTGGGGGAGCTTGCAAATCCCAGCTGGAAACTTTGTCTTGGGTAGTGACTTGTGATGCGGAAGCTGCCCATGGTCTCCTAGTAGCAGCTTAAGGTAGTCTGGTCACTGGGCAGAGAAGGTAAGGCCCGTAGTATTCTCAGCACCTGTCTCAGACAATGTACAATATCAATGACAGACTTTCAATCCCTCTTTAAATTTTAAGTTCAATACATTTTCTTTTTTTTTAAATATAGCCATTGAAAAGTAAATTTGAAACAATGGCCAGCTATATTAAGGATTGAAGCTTACTATATTTGACAAAAAGTGCCTTTTCTTGTTTTAAGTATCAAGTAAAACATGCTTCCTGCCAAAGCATTACAGAAAGTCCAAGCAAACCACTGCCCACGCACCTGGAACCAAAGTTTGGTAAGTGCTAAATCCATTTTTGAGAGCAACAGCTCTTCTGTGAGTAAAGTCGACTATTTTTTTTCATTTCAGTTTATTCAACAACTTAGATCCAATGACTTGTTCATTCAAAGTTGAGAAACTGAATAAGGCTCAGAAAAAGCAGACAAGCTTGTTTTCCTCCTCCAGTCTATGAAGAAAATGAGGATGAGAGGACAAGATCCAGCAGATCTAAGATGTTGGGGTATATAGTGTCCTGGAATAACCTGCTTCACCCATTAGCCAGTGCTACAATTTTCTGTATTTAATATTACTTTTTCTCTTCTGTTTTGAAAATAGGGTGGCTTATTTATGTAATAAAATAATTAACAGTTTAATAGAACAATGTTTTTAGGCATTTTCAGTGAACACCAATTTTATTCTAAATGCAACCTGGTGCAAATCATGTCTAAAGAAAAAGTCATCCTATAATAAATTATGCATAATTCACTTTTTCCTGGCATTAAAAAATGTAAAAATCAAGACCCAATAAATGTATGCAAGGCTATAAATAAATACACATAGATAAAACTGTCTCCTGGCAGCAAAAAGTACCAAAGTTAGTAGACAGGCTGTACACGGTTTCAGGTCAACAGAGTCCTACTGCTTGCAACCTGATGAGTATCAGCTTTTCTTTAGGGAAAGTAATTAAAAAAGGATAAATGGAAAATAAGTTTTGAATTAATATTTAAAATTAAGCTCTCCTGCATGCTAATTTAAGTGGATGATTTAATCTGTTCACTGAGGCTCAAATCTATCACTTTTAATCCAATTTCCCTGTACTTACAGCATGAGTAGGATATTATGCATCTGAAGTTTCAGTTTCAGGCCRTTCTCTATGGAGCTGAATCCAAACCTCCCTGAATTCGATGAGATTTTCCCCATCAATTTGCTTGCAGTCTGAAGCAAGCCTTCAGTGGTCCAGACAGGTGACTTTTCAGTTGCTAAAAATCAATGATTAGTGTGGTTCCTAGCAGGTAGCTTCTGTTCCTGCCTGACATATATCCCTAATAAGCATGCTTGTAGCAGTCTCAGCAGAGCAGCCAAAAAACCAAGATGCTCTGATGACAACACGTTAGCAGCTTGTAGTGTCCGTGCGCATACTCTACCTCTCTTTGAACTTCCTGCCTATTAACCATCTCTTTCCTAGCTCAAAATTCACCTTAGAGAATGCCAGAAAAGCCCTGGTTGGTACCTGTGGAGAGGCAAAATGTAACAGCCATGAAGCAGACAAACCAAAGTAGGAGAAGTCAAAACTTGAATAGTAAGGGCAGAAGCGAGCATGTGTAGGCTGAGGCTGGAGAAGAACATTGTGAAAATTGTGGCATCATCTCCTTGGAGAAGAAGTTGAAATAAATGAGTTAACAATTATGTTACAATACAACTGAGAATGTTCTTCATTCACTAGCGAGTTTTTCTCATGCTTCCCCATCCCTTCCATCCTCTTCATTTCATTACCAAAGCCATTGGCTATATATCCTTCCCTTCCCTTCCCTTCCCTTCCCTTCCCTTCCCTTCCCTTCCCTTCCCTTCCCTTCCCTTCCCTTCCCTTCTCCCTCTCATCCCATCCCATCCCATCCCTTCCCATCCCATCCCCTCCATTTGGGTACCACAGGACCTTAAAGCTTACTTTCTGTCGGGCTCTGCAGGAACACCAGACAACTGAGCCCATTCCTGCCTCTGCAAGTATGCAGCCTGCCTGGCACAGAGCCCCATTGTGCAGGGAGCACCGAGCCAGCTCTGCAGACAGCTGCAGAGTCCCACTCCTCACGTGAACTTGTTCAAACCTCCACATGCACCACGGAGCACTGTACCACCTAGGCAGGTGGTAAGGGTAAGGCACAAGGCAAGTGGACATAGACTGACTTGGAGCATGCAGTGAAATGATGAGGCAAAAGCAAGCAGTGGGCATGGCAGCTGAATGTTAGATCACGTCTATTCTCAGCGCTTTTTTTTTTGTGCAGACAGTTCCCCTCACACAAGGTACCCACTGTGTTCCCATCTCTAGCTATCTGCTAGTCAGCTCATCTCAGTGAATCAGCTTTCCCATCAAGGAAAGGCCTCTGCAGTGACAGGTTCCAGCTATTTAACAGACTTATTACAGTGAATTTACACTGTATGTTTGACTAGTAATGACAGAGCTCACAGGTAACTCCATCAGAGAAAACATCTTCCTGTGTCCCATGGCAATCATGCACACAATTGTCCAGTTGGGCTCTAAAATGATCTGTACTTGTCATCCCTGAATCAGTTTCTGTTTTCCAGGCCTCCTCATCAGTTTACAGTTCCTGTTCTTGAGCTCCTTCTTCTGGCTATAGATGCCTATCAGCATAACTGGAATTCATGGCATGACCTTTGATTCTTTCTGTCTTCATGCCAGACTCCAGCAGGTCTCTGTTATCAGATATTAAGGTCTATTGTAACATGAAGTGCATGCACAAATTTACCCAGGCGGGTATGCTGGCATCCTTGGCTGATAGTTCCTCCTTCCCAGAGGAGCACTGGCATCTCTCAGCCTCCTTAAGGCCGCCAGGGCTTCTCTTTACATAAAGAAAATATGTTGGCACAAAAAGCAAATGGTTATACATGCTTCTGCTATTTTCCCATTCAGAGAGTAAATTCTTGTTCATATCCTATGATGTCATCTGTTGTCACCATGCACTGATATTGTGTCAGGCAAGATAGCATTTTCATCCATTGTCTGCCTGACTCTGTGGGGACCCTCTAGCCCTGGAGCCCCAGGATTTGTCCTCATTATCCTCCTTCTAACTCCAGGAAGCATCGTTTCCCCAAACAGAGAAACAGAGGAGGAATGTGGCTTGCCCAGCATTACCTTGTGAAGATGACAGAAGCCAGGCCTCATGAGTCCTACCCAGTGCTATCCTTCTTCTGCAATAACATTGGTTGTTTCATGACATATGTGAGTTCTTCCAAGCAGTCATGTCTCCCATGCAGACACCACAGTCATCAGCAAGGCACTGACCCAGGCACTTGGGCACTTCAGGGTACATCCTGCCTCTGCGTGACCTTCAGGAGAGCTCCCAAAGGTGCAGTACAGGGGAGGCAGAGGGACTAGCTAACTCCTTCCTTCCTTTCTTCCTTCCTTCCTGGGGAGTTTGTCAAAGACTGAGTCACATCACAGCCCTGGTGTCTGCAGAGCTGCCCCAGCTGTAGGATAGTAGATACCAAAGCAAAGCTGGCAGAGACAACAGTCCTACCCCGGTTCACTGTAGTCATGAAGGAAGGTTTTAGCTTCACCACTGCCCCCATCTTCTCTTCTTGCCATGCTGGTACCACTTGGATTTGGTGTGTGGAGCCAGTGAGTGGCAGGGAGACATCAAGGGGGAGACTAGCGCCCCTTCAGCCCTGCTGGTAAATTTGGTCCTCGACTGGGAGATAGAAGGAAATGTCTGGGGTGTGTCTGGGTACCCATTTAGGAGACCTGAACTGACTGCATCATGGCCAGTGCACGCACTGCCAGTGCTGCTGTGGCATGCAGATATATCCCAGAACTTTTGGAGTCATTTTGCATTACCTGGTGGATAGATGTCTCTTTACTAGTAGCAGACGGGATGCAGAGAGTGCTCCCAGTCTGTGTGCTTCCAGAGACACCTCCTATGCATGAGAACTGACTTCTGCATTTGAGAGAAATCTTCCTTGCCCAAGGACTGTGTGAGCAACAAAATATATTTTATTTTCTTTGGAGACCCTTGCGCAGTGTCCCAAGCTGGTTTCTCATGCTGCAGTCCTCTCGTGTGATGGCCCAGCTCACACAACACCTGCCCTGGCCTGCCATCAAGCTTCAGTCACTCTCCATGAAAACTGTACCATCTGGTTGTTCTGGATGTGCTGTGCAAAATCTCCCTGCATCTGTCAGGCCTCACGCACGCTGGCTGTGGCGCGTATTTCAGATTTGGGCCCTCTACCTGCAGGCAAACGCTGTTCTCCTTCCGTGGCGTGCTGGCTTCGTCAAAGGGTATTAGGAAATTTTCATGGTGGGTGGAAGCACACGGCGCATCTGATGTGGCTGCCTGGGACTGTGGGGGACAGCTCTGGCCTGGCCCATGCGGTCTATCCTGACCTGGTTGATCCTCACCATCACAGGCCCAGTTGCCAAACTGGAGTGCCTCAGCTGATCCCAAGGAATTGGCTGTGTGAACCAATTTAGCCTACTTTGAGTGGGTGGCAATTTGTCAAACCATGGTGAGGTTAGCAGGTGTCAGGGAGTGCAGGGAGTTCACGTTCACACTCTGCGTGGCACTGCAGAAATGCCCCCCTCCAAACGACTACAAATAAGCATTTGCAATCATCAAATATAAGAAGTGCCTTTCATGTGTGGGATAATACACTGTTACAGTCATCCTGAAAGCTGCTTCCCTCCTGCCCCAATATCTCTCAGTCTAGCCCACAGCAAAAGCTTTGGGGGTAAAAGGGGCAAGCTGGGGACTGCAGCAAACTTTACAAATCCGGCTTCAGCCCATCAATGGGAACACAAGTTCTGGTGCCAAGTCTTCATTGCTTAAGGATGCAGAGAGCGCTCTGTTAAACACGCCTGCCTCTCTGACAGGCTACATTGCAGCATGGTATGGGGTAAGAGGCAGATTTGGTATTAATCAGATCTTAAGCAACTTTGAACAGTACAGTTCATAAACAAACACCTGGAAGGGAAGAGTCTTAAGTTCCTCTGTGATGTGCTTGGCCCTGTAACAGGCAGACGGCTGCATATGGAGCTAGCTTCAGCTTCAGGTCTCCAGATACAGTCCTGCGAAAAGTACATTAAACAATGTTCTGCAGCAGCACAATGAAGCCTCCTTATGTTCTCGCCTCTTGTTCTCACACTGGTTGTGTGTGCTGTTCTCACGTGCAACTTCACACTCCCTGGTTATACATTAGCAGTGACACATTCTTTAGCTCGAGTTTGAGTTGGATGTAGATTGAAGACTGATAATACAAAGTGCGTTTGAGGAAAAGAAAACACCACTCAGGGTCAAATATTTCTGGTCTTGGGTTAGCAGGCAGGGCATGTGACAAACCACTGCTGCTAATTACTGTTATTGATTAGTATTTATTGGGCACCAGAAGTGCAAGAGGAGATGAGGACCTTGGGTCTAAAGGCCTACTGAGACTAAGATACCCAACAGGCGTTTTCAGTGCATGGGTTTATCTGCATCATGGAGAGCATTTCTAGGGGTGTGGGGTGACACGGTGTGCCTTTGCTGTGGGGATCAGGGTTAGGGGCCCCAACAATATTGTGTCTTTTGAGGAGGAGCTAGAAATGTAGCAGAGCAGGAAAGGAGGTACAGGCACAGGGTCTGCGGGGAAGCAAGAGCTGGGCGGCAGAACTGAAACGGGCTGTTAGTGCTTTGGCATGGGCTCAGCAGAGGTGGTAATTTGACAGTTGAATAAGCAAGGCCTTACACTCATGTCTTCTGGCCCTATCATTTCCTACACCGTCCAAATCTCTCAGATACCCAGAAGGCACTGATCATACAGAAAGCCTGTGCTGCTCTCCCATGGGCACAGAGGTCAAACACTTGACTGGGGACAAGGAAGCTGGGACATTGCCTATGTTAACCAGCTGTTCATAACAGCCATTCCTGCTCCAAATGGAGAAGGCCACAATTGCGTTTTTGCAGGCTGGCCTTTTGTCTGGGCTCCTCTATCTTTCCATGTGTAATCCACCTGACTGGAACACACTGCAACGTATCAGCTGCTTGGAGAGAGGTCTTCAGTGTGTGCGGGCTTTGGGCAGTTTCCACAACTCTTGTGTCATCTTTCACTCAGGACATAGCCATCAATCACAAGCATCCTGATAAAAATCACATGTTTAGTTCAGCTGGACCTGGATTGAATGTCATGCCCAAAGAAATGATTCCCCATTGATGTGCACAACCATCTTTTCTCTGAGGAAGAAATTAAGAGTAATGTCAATGCAGTCAGATTCTGAGATTAATGCAAACACATCAACCAGGAAATTTCATTTTTAATAATTTAAAATTAGATAAAAAAAACACAAGTAGGAGAGAGAGGAAGAAGTAAAGCCAAAATAGATCAAGGCAGAGAGCTCTAACTATCTTTCCAGCTACCTTTGGCCACTGATAGTTCAAACTAACTCTTAACACAGGGGCACAGGGCATATAATGACAGATCACACTGCCTCCCTTATTACCTTCTATGACCAGTGGCAGTTTTGGTTTAGCATGGGATGACAGGTTGATGGAGAATATTAGCTGTTACTTCCCCTCCCCTTCTCCTTTCACTTTTGTGCTTTGTGGATAGCAGGCATGCTGTGATCTTAGGCCTGATATATGTAGCACTCATGCAGCCCATTTTTAACCATATGCTTGACCCAGGGAGGGAGGTGGAGGCAGAAGAGACCACAAGAAGGGTGTTGCTGACATATCCCTTTGGGTGCTCATCAGAGATTCTTTTTACTTCCATTTACTTCTTATTTTCTAGAGCCTTTAGATTCTCCTAGTTCAGTGGCATGTGGAGGGAAGGACAGGCTAAGAGGCAGAGCTGTACAGGCAGCTGCATTAGCCCATTGAAAATTGTTCTCAGCTTAGAAAAAAGATATGGAGTCATCCTTGGTCTCTGCCTTTTTGGTAGCACGTGTACCACAGGGACCGTGGCACTCCCAGCACACTACTTGATTTGCTGCCATGTCAGAGGAGGGGACATGAGCCTGTGCTGCAGACTGCACCTGGTGGACTTTGTCTGTGGAGTCTCATGGAGCTTCAGCCAAACCCCAACCTGTTTCAGGCTGTGAAGCTGAAGCTGTCTCAGATGTAGCAGAGGTCAAGAGACTTGCTCAAGGCCACACAGAAAGACTGTGGCAGAAACAGGCTTTCAAATGTCCTGTACCCTAGTACCTTCCCTGCAGGGTCATCCTCCTCATGGAAGAGACAGTAGCTGGTCCATTGATGAGGCAAAGGAGAGGCCAGATGTCTAAAGAGCCCTTGTGAGACATCCCCTTACCAAGTCTCTTGGCCAACACTGAGAAGCCAGGACAAGACAAGAAAGTCTTGGTGCCTCGTTTACTAAACCAGACAGTGACTGCACAGGCTAGATCTTGCAGGTCAATGCAAATGTTGCCTGGGTAAAATCAGTATTTCAGCTACCAAAGGTGTACGTCTTGGCTTAACACGCTGAAAGGGAAGGGATCCACATCTGGACTAACCTAATAACGGTCCTGTGATGATGGTTCCTTTAAATCACCTTGTAGGTACAAGTGGCTCATGCTCATATAACTGAATGTGGCACTGTTCTTCTGAACCCACTTCTCCCACCCCTCTAGTGCTAGTTCCCCTGTACAAACTTCAGTGCAAAATTACTCAACCACAGCAGCATGCTGACATGCACTATTTTGCTGATGAACAAACAGCAGGTTTTCCCAATGCTTCCATGGAACAGCTTCCACATAGTTGTTTTTCTAGTGGGAGGAATGAATTCAGGAACATTAACATGAATAAATAATCTCCTATGACATCTACGTTTATTGGGCCTGCTTACCGCCCTTGTCTCCAAATTTCTTACATGACCTTTGATAAGAAAGTGGCTAGCTGGAATGACACTAGATTGCTAGAAGCTCTTGTGAGACAACCTCTTATCAAAGGCTGAGCACAGCCATGACCAGTGCGGAGTGCCAGTCCAAATTTACCTAGGCTGCTATGTTGGCATGCATCCCTAAATTCTCAGCTTCATGGGTTTTTATCTTCCTCTGCAAAATGAGGGCATCACAGACTCTCCTCTTAGCTGCCACTAGCTTGTTTGACATAACAGAAATATGTCCAAGTGAGAGTGTGTTCACCCTCCCAAGCCATATGCACAGGCTCCCTCCCAAAAAACACCAGGAAAGAAATGTTTGAAATATGTGTTTCCCAAGTGCAGCTCTGTTTACTTGATAGTGATTGTTCAAGGAGGTGGTTTTGGCCTCTATTCTTCCATTTTTAGGTTCTCAGCCTAACAAGGGCAGTATTCTTGTCACATCGGGCAACGAAGGAGAAGCAGCAATGGCTTTTTGGTGCCAGCTGGCACTGTGCCATGTGATTGTTGTCAAATAGGGATGTAATAATCATAATGTTTCTCTCTCMATTCAAACCTCTCCTAAGATGCTCTTTTTATTTGGGGAGGAGGGGAGAATCTATGACTCTCTGCATGTCTCAATCTGCCACTCCAGCTGGGTTTCTCTATCCTTCCAACATTGCCTGTGGCAAACCAGGTGCCTCTGGAAAGCCTGCGTGCCCTGCTGAAGCTAACTTTACCCTGATGTACTCTTCCACTGCGTGGAGCTGCTGCCACCAGAGTGCTACAACAGCTGAAAGAAGGCCTCCAAAATGGTCTCTGAGCATCAGAAGGACTGCCGGACTCCCCATTCGCCTCCTACCGGTTTGTGTGCAGTTTAGTAGCTGGGCTGTGAACGGCTTTGATTCTGGAAGAAGGTGCTGGAGTGTCAGGACAGTGTGTACAAGAGGAGAGAGGTGGCTCAGCCCCAAGTCCTCCCCTTTAACTTTCCTCACTGTCTGGCCTTTAGGAAGCAGAAGGGAACTCAGTCATTAATAACCCTTGCAGTTTTTTGGCCTCTGCACTGAGTCTGTCCATGAGAGACCAATTATAATCGTGCTGCGGCCAGAAAGCTCAGCTAAATGGCCAAAGTCCTCAGATTCTAAGAAATTCTAGGGAAGAATTTCTTTGTGGAGAGAGAGGATGCAGAAAAAGAGGATTTTCTTGGACGCATGGCAATCTGTGAGCATGGCCAGAATTTCATACAATACAGCTCACTATGGCTGTCTCCCTGCACAGAGAGCCAGCGCAAGGCCTATGTGCCATTTCAGACCAAATGCGGCTGGCTTTCTGCATAGGGGATGAATTTCACCCTCCAGCTCTCTCCATAGGAGAGACCACCACTTCCCTGCTCCTTTTGCCATGCACCTCTCAG
The DNA here is from genome assembly GCF_003343035.1 of Apteryx rowi. NCBI lineage: Eukaryota > Metazoa > Chordata > Aves > Apterygiformes > Apterygidae > Apteryx > Apteryx rowi. Next base: position 3,071,224 of record NW_020450805.1, on the reverse strand, counting down.
CAGTGGATCCCTTGGTAAACAATGGCCAAGCGTGAATTGAAGCCAAAACTCTGGAGATAGAAAGCTCCCTCACCTCATTTCTAGCTGCCTGAATCATTAAATCTCTGGGGAATCCTGTCATAAGGGCAAGTCTGCACTGCATGGGTACAATGGGTTGTACCCATTTAACAATAGAAATGAATGCATTTGAATGGGAGTAACCTCTTAGGCCCAGACACCCTAGTCTTTAACACATCATCACAGCTTATTTCCCTATGGGAAATGAATGCATATAGTTTAGCCACTTCAAAACTAGATCAGCCTTTCATTGGAATATGGCAATTGTTCATCTGTGTTCCTTTTCAATCTCATGTTTTTCTTGAATGGCTGGGTGTTGTTCCTGTGGCAGCCATGGTCAGCCTCTTCCCTCTCACACACTGAAAACCTGGCTGGTCTCAACACACTAAGATCTAAAACCTACATTTGCAAAGCAAAAATGCTGACTAAAATGATTACAAAATTTGTTAAAATAATAATAAGAAAAGAAAGTAACATCTCTGTGTCAAGGGATTTATTCCCGAGCACATGATGGGTCTGTAGAACAGTGCAGGGAGGGAATGTGTGAAAAAGGCTTTATGACAGCTAAAGGCTTAAGATGTGTACCTGCTCTCCAGGATTTAATCCCAGGTACAAGAGCAATTTACAGATGTACATTACGAGTTTGGCTTCATTCAGGTGCAGCTGCAGAAGGGGAACAATCTCTTACCAAGTGCATATCACACTTGTGTTTGCCACGGAGTGGTAGGGTTAAAAGAAAACGTTGCACGTATTTAGTTAATTAGTGAAAGGACAGAGATGTGCTCTGTTTTCTGCTAGGGCACTGCAAAACTGCCAGTATTTGCTTACCTAACAGTCACATATGAAAATGTGAGGGTTTTGGCAGGTGTTTAGACTTTTTATTCTACCCGTTCACTGAAGTATATTCCACCAAAACCTGGGGATGGGCAGAAGGCATACAACTGGGCTGGTGCAGTCACCCTACTTTAACAGTACAGCAATGACAGGAAAGAGTCTGGTTTTCTCTTGATTAGTAAGCTGAACCCTCCTGGAAAAGTGCATGTGGGCCTGTGTCAGCCTTGGCCATTCTCTGAGATGGTAGCAACTATCTTGTCAGTTTTGTGGAGATTAAGAATAAAAAACAAGTAAGAGCTCCCGAAATGTCAGTGATATTCTAGGCACAGGAATAGTTGGAGAAGTGTTGCCTTCCCTGTTGATGGTGTCTCCTGTGCCAACCATTCACCAGCCGTAGTACTAAACAGTAGAGTGACCACTTAGAGGTTGGTGGGATCTGAAAAACTAAAGTGCAAGGTTTAAAATACAAGGGACATGGCTTCAAATGTGCTCAGGACTCACCAGGATTTCAGGAAGACCTGCATCTTGCAGTGCAAGCATCTGGAAAAAGGTCTTTGGAAAAATCTGGCCTCTTTGTCTATGTGTCATGACTAATAACATTTCCTGGATAAGCAGGTGTGTTGCTGAATTATAAGAGTAGATCTAAGACAGAGGAGTTCCCCTTTATACTGATTTTGTTCAAATAACTTTGGTAGAGTTGGAAAATGCTGTGCTGGTGACTCCTGAGCAAGAAGCCCTTTTCTTTGTGTATAAAAATGGCACAGAAAACTGATACACATTACTTTCTGCTCCATCTGCGTGCCTTTTCTTTTGTCCTTTACTATTAGCATACATAAGAAACGCCTTTTAGTGCCTACAGTAATGTGGATTTGTACTCGTTGAGAATGTGGAGGATGACATCAACCCCCTTGAACTCCTGTCCTTGGAAAAGAAATCCTTCAGACCTTCTCATTCCTACTGAATATGAGAAAAGGTAGAGTGATATGTAGGACTAGAGAGTAAAGACCTGGTTTCTGGAGGGACATATATCGGTAAAGGAGCAAAAGGCTGGAACTGGGTGTTGAGAGATAGTCTAGAAGATTGATATCTTGTTTAACAAAACTGCTTCTTCTAGTTCTGCCTGCTTGCTGCCCTCCTTAGTGTGAGTAGATGTTGGGATCCTTGCACAGCTCTAGTATGGACTCCTTCAGTCTTTGCCTCAGCCATTTGTACCTAGATAAAAATAATCCCCACAAGCTTCACCCTCTTGGCCACAGCCCATGCTGGTGCCCGCTCTTATGTGATGACAGTCTGGAGTATTTGCAGCTGGCCGGAATGGAGCTGTGCTCTCCAAGTCCAGCTGCACACCACCAAAATCACAGAGTCATGGCAACCTCGGGAACACAATTCAAACTCTAATCTCATTATAAAGGCTCAATGTACTTTCCTCAAACTTTTAATAAGGTAACATGTACCTGAATAACTAGATTTCCTCCTTATGTTCATGATTCTGCTCTTGGCGATGATTGGAGAACTATGATAACATAATCTGATTTGCATGGCCTGTGCAGGCACCACCTGGCAGCTATTGATATCAAGTTAGGAGAATGAAGATGTATGGTTCAGAAGAATATTCAATTACATTGTTTCCTTTCCAAAGGTAATAATTTGAAGAGTAACAAAGTTATTCTCCCTTTTTTGCTGTCACCGCCTCTGTTTCCTGGGATTTTCATTTGGTTATTTTCACTTTTCTATTCAGCACCCATCTGGAGATGGATGGGCACTCCCTCTGTTTCTGGAAGCCACCACTGCTGAATCAAAATCAGCTGCCTATACTGGAATATGGTGACAATACTCAAAGTAAAAGTTGTGCACTGCAGAGCCTGGTTTCCCAAGTTCCTCTGAGCAGCAGCACTGAGAGACAAGCTCTCAACTGCCTATCTCATCGTACATTTGCAGACTGCTCTCAACTCCCAGCAGAGCTCCAGTGCAGAGATGAGGGAAGAGCTTTCTCCTGCTAAGCAACATTGAGATCTTTTGCAATCCATCCCATATAACTAGATTGGATGTTTCAGGAATGCTGGAGCTCACTGAGATTTCCAGGACTGGGTGAGAGGATGTAAAGGAGCCTTTCCTAGAGATCCTGGGGACCACCCTTCCTTACTTTACTAACCATCTGTTCTAATGGCTCTGGAGCACTCCCTGGTTTGTATAGGTGATGAGGAGGTGTTTAAGAATGGTGCCCCTTATTCATGCCCTCGCAGTTCTTTCTCCATAGCCTGGTTTTCTCTCTCACTGATTTAGATGCTGGACCCTGTGCTTTCCCTGTAACTTGCAATTGATTTAAGGAAGATTATTTTCACCCTCTTTCTGACATGTGAAAGAACCCACTAACGAAAGGTGAATCGCTACCAAGATTCTCCAGTACTACCCAAAATACCTCATTGAATCTCAGTCTCCTCTCCAGAAGCAGTTTGTGCAATTCTGCCCCCAGCATGTGTGACATTTGGTGTTTTTTGTTCCTGTGAATGTCCCAGTGAACTAGTTTTTCATTAGCATTACATAGACCGGGGGTTTAAACATCAGTATTCTTCTCCAATCTCATCCCATTTCTATTTTTCCCTCCCATTGGCTTCTGGACTAACATTTTAAAATCTTCTTGAATGTGTAGTTCCTAGGCAAATTCATTATGGAATGACAGTCTGGTCTCCAAACCTGTCAGCAATAGTTAACCAGCTCTCAGGGCTAAAGATAAGGCAGGCAAACTGAAAATTTGGATGGACCTGGTCCAAGAGCTCATGGAAATGAATGGAAAAACTCCCAATGATTTCAAGAGCATTGCAGCAAACTTCTGTTTGAGCACAGAAGAATTAAATGAAATGAAATCACTCTGGAGCAAGATGGACTCACATACTTTTATCAAAAGGACACAAGCAGGGAGGAACAGAGGAGGATGGAAGAGAGGGAAGTGGGAAAAAAGAAGAGAAAGGTGTTGTCCTTGGTGGGCAACAGTCCTAGTGCTAGGCTCATTTAAAAATGTATGGGGCAAAGGACTACAGAACAAACTAGGGAAACAATCTGTCTTTTTCCTTATTGGAAGAGATGTGTGGGCTCTAACATGTTAGGTCTGTCCCAGTCCTGTGCTTCTTGACAGAGGGACATATAAACAGTTTAGCAGTCATCAATACAGTCTTTCTGGTTCCAGCAAAACCTCACCTAAGGCAACATATTTTGCTTTCTAAATTGTAATGTATTCAGCAGACATGGAAGTTATTTTTAGATGTTTTTAGAAAAGAGCGTAGAAGTTTCAACTGTAACTTCCCTGTGCCAGACACTGCACAAGCATGCATCAAGAGAGACAGTCTGYGGATTGGGAATCTCTAAACCAAAGAGTTGGAAACAGGAAGTACAATTCTTCTCATTGCTACAGAAATCAAGGCATGGAGAAGGGCATGCATGAGATTGCACAGAGGATTTATGCCAAAGCTAGGAATAGAAGTCAAGTGTGGTATGGACCATTACTGTTGCTTAACCATAAGATCTTCTTGTCTCTTTGAAGCTTCCTGACTGGACCTGATTCTTCAGTAGGCACACCCTGAAAGTGATGATAGTTACAGTTTATACATTAAATTTTCTTCACCTAATGCTAGCTCCAGCAAAACACAGTGTAAGAGCTGAGTCATCGCCTCAAGGGATACAGAAGATCAGTGCTTCAATCTCACCCTGTGCAGAGATTTCCAGAGAAGATAGCATATGGATGATGAAATCAATGCCAGCAGCTGTAAGGAAAACTCTGCTGAGATTCCAGTTCTGGCTCCAGCATTGCCCACATGCCAAACACTATGCTGCCTGGACATTGAGAAATCCTATCAAGGCCATTTCTCATTATCTGTCTCCTCAGAAGGAGTGTGGTCATTAGGAGCTGCCAAAAAAGGTTTTAGCTTTGATCAGGCACTAAGGAAGGAGGCTCTCTGGTCACAACCACAGTGGGTCAGCCCACCTCTCTGGCTTTTTCTGGAAGCAATTTTCAGAATCACAGATGGAAAATTCATTATGAAATCTGACTGTTATAGCCACAAGGACTACAATGGCTGATCTTGTCACATCACTTGCAAAACCCAACTTGCAGGGCTCTGCCTGGCCAGCTGGCAGTCCAGACACTTTGGTATCCCCCACTACTTATCAAATCCAACACATTCTGATATTCTGGTAAACTAGACCACGTCCTTTAGCAACCATCCCATCTTGGACCTAAAGAGTTCAAGCTATGACAAACTGATCACTTCCCTCAGGAAACTCTTTCAGTTATTCATTTCCTCAGATCTTAAAAAAACACCCTTGCATTGTGCTTCCAGTTTGAATTTTATTGGTTCCGTCTTCTGGACTGGATTTTGTTAGAGATTTGTTTGTGGGATTACAGGCCTTCCTGCTCTTGGATGTGTTTTCTCTTTGTAGATAATTAAAACATCACAGTGTCCTTAACTTTCTTCCGATAAACTATATGGGGTCCTGAACAGTTTCTCATGTTAGAGTATCTTATAGATTATGTATCATTCCTGTAGCTTGTTTCTGAACCTTTCCCAGCCATTCTGCTTCCCTTTTGAGTGCAGTCATCCAGTTTTGCCAATGCCATGCCAGTGGGAAAATCATGTTCTTACTGCTACTCTGTATCTCCTTAATTAGCTACCAGCTACAAGCTGGGTTTTCTTGCTCTGCTGGGAGGCAGTTTCCACTAAATTACCTGCATAATCCATCAGACCTTCCCAGAGTCGCTGCTTTCCAGAATATAATCTCATAAGTATGTAAAGCTTGTCTATAGGGCCTGCTTTCTGCCATATTCTTCTAGGACAGATCTTATAAAACACATCACTTGATTGTTGCCCAGTTATGAACAGCAGAGATCACTTTGTGTCACTGATCTGTTCTTACTATCATTTTACTTCTCCCTTTTTCTACCCAGATACTCTTCAGCATACAGAGCATGAAAATGCTATCCTAGCATGCATTGTTTTCTGCTGTCTTCCTGAATAAGGAAAAGCCCATATTCCAAGCTACTTTCTTCCCCTGCCTCGCCCGCATTTGGATGAAATAATTGTTATTTTTTGGTATCTATAAGCCAACTACTTTTTAATACATTTTCTTCCTTTATGTTTTTCCCAGTCTAAGTTGTGCGAGTATCCTGGTCAGTGTGTCAACTTTTGGAAACCATGATCTGCATTATTATTTCTTTGTTTATATTACAATAGTGACTGGAGGCTCCAGCAGAGTTGTGCACTTTACCTACACATGTGGAAAGACTGTCCATGGCACTGAACAATTATAACTTAGACAGAAGCAAGGCAGAAAGTAGGAAAAAGGATTTCACAATAACTTTGTTTTACAGATGGGGCACAGAGACATGAAGAAGTTAAAAATATGAACGTATTACCCTGGCTTAGCTGTCAATAACCAAAATTTCCCAGTAACTGAATAGTGGGAAACACCCTCCCCCATACTTTTGACCTCACTGTTGCTTGACATTCAGCTTTGATTTACAAGTATCCTGCCTTTCTGTTTCCTTCTCCCTACCCTTTACCATCCTCTCTCTATTTCTCAGCTAGCCAGTCTCATCTCATGTGCACACTTACCTATGTTATCACTAGTCCTGATAACTTATTCCACAGTAGACCCCCTGGATGATATCATTTTGGCCAAGGCCTCCATTCCTCACTTTTAGATTATTTCCTGCCACTGAGACACAAAACTGTTCTTTTTCTGGCTCTCTGCTCTCCTTTCAGAGCTGTGAAATCCCCTCTCCTGTGAGACACCTCCCAAAGGCCTCCAGATTTTGCAAAAGTTCAAATTCTTCACACCGTAAGAACTTTGCATTGTGTCCTGCATACTATCTTTTTATTGTAATGAGCACAAAAATCTGCTCCCCTGAGAAGACAGGCACAGAATCCCAACCTCTCCCTATGCACCTGCTTCTTTAAATAGTCTCAGGGCAAGCCAGCTACTCCACAGCTGGCTAGCAGATGGGAAAAGGTGAGAACAGACAGGCTGCTGTTCAGGGTTTCTGTGGCAGAGTAGTAGGATTGCCTTAAGCTCCTCTTAACACATTATGCAGAATCCTAAGTCTTTAGCTGAACCGGGACTACAATCCTCTTATGTGCCTTTGCTGAAATTTCATAAGTTGCAGGCACGCACGCACACACACCAGCACAGAGGAGCCTTCAGGAGCGGCTTACCTCTCGCAGGTGACAAAGGACACCAGGCAAGTTTGTGCTGGAAAGCCCGCAAGTCATCAGTCACCAACAGACAAGAGACTGCTTTTGGCTCCCTCAAGCTTAAGGCATGTTCYGATTGCCTTCTTTTCATTTATGGGTAACAGGATTGCTTGTTAAGATTGGCTTGTCCTTTCTTGCTGCGGATTTTTGTGAGTGTGTTTGTTTTCTGTTTCCAGCATATTCATGTGAAGTCTTTACCTCCCTTGACCTCCAGCAACAAGGCAGCTCATGTTTAGGTTTGACAGTCTGTGAGATCCAGTTGCAATGGGTGAAGCTCACCTCTGTGTAGGCCACCAGGACATGTCTGGGGAACCACAGTTAACTTGGACATGACTGCCATGACTCTGTGTGTGTGTGTGAGAGAGAGAGAGAGAGAGATCCTGCCCCAAACAGAAATGAGGCCTAGGCCTTGTTCCCAATCCTCTCTGCCACTCAGTATCTGGAATATTGCAATGAGCAGGGGCTAACAATAGCCATCAGTGTTCTCCTCTTTCATTGTAGTACTTTAATATCATTAGTATTAATTGGTTATTTATTTAGGTCGAGTTTTTCAAAATTAACTTGGGATTTTAAGTGCCTGCCCTGCTACAGACTGACTTTCAAAACTGGCTGAAAAAATGAATCAGACCTGTTTGAATTGTCCTATGTTGAGACTCAAAAATCCTCACTCTGGGTCACATGCCACACGGCCTAAAGAAATTTACAGCAAGATACCCACCTCCTTTCCTCAGGAGCTCATGGTCTCTGCCACCCTAAAATCCCATGGGTGGGCTTAACTTGTCACCCAGGCAGTGTCTGATGCTGCACCAAGGCCTACACAAGCTATGTCAGAGCTGGACAAGGTGAAGAGCTGGAGGAAATGAACCTTGGGCTCTGGTTGCTTACCTATATGGGGTATCTCTCTAATTTGTTTGAGTTTTCTGCTTTCTGGTGGGGTATCCCTACCTGTCCTCCCCTCCATATGAGCTCTGGCCAATGTCTGCACCCAGACTGCTGTGAACAGCCTTGAGTAGTAACTGAAACTGTGGAAGCAGTTGGCTTGCAAGCCAGCTGGCTAGGGAAGGGGTGGATAAGTGGCATCTTGAGAGCCAAATGTAGTCCTTAGGGTTTCTGGAGTTGGCCTTCAAGGCCTCTCAGTGGCTGCCTGTGGCGCCAGGCCTGCAGGCACGTGTCCTGGTGTTTAGCAGGGCCCCCTGCTCAAGCCCTGCCTGCCCTCACCCCAGCGAAGCCTAGCCTGGCCACCACACGCCAGCCAGCCAAGGAGACCTCAGGGCGACGGGGATGGTGGAATTGCCAGAGCCCGGGGCCACGAGCAAGCAAACAGTGTCTGTCTCTGCACGGGGGCTGTCCYCTCCAGGGTTACGTCAGATCCCACTTGCCAGGGCCGTGCAGCAGCCACTTGCAATTATGGTGTGGGTTGTCATGTGGGATGTCCTAACCCAGGGAATTGCAGCTCTGCTGATGTTGAGGCATCCTTGGAACATCAAAGCTTCTGTTTCATCTTGCCAACCATTGGCTATTTCAAGTTTCTCTGGATAACTCAGAGATTGTGTCAATGTCTCTGGATTTTTATCAACAATAAATGTGCTTAATAAAATAGCCAGCCACACCAAAAGCAGTGTGGTGCACTTATAATGGTACTTACAGTAAACATCTTCAGGCAGGACTAAACAGAACATTTTTAACATTAGTGATCTTTAACAACATTTATTTTCATTTCTTCACTCTTGGGCCATTGGAAGGCTGGCCACCCCCTCAGACAGGGCACATGCTTTCCTATTGTGAGTACAAAGGAACTGCCCCATCCTTCTGTGCTGCTGCTTGAGTTTCAAGATGGAGAAGTAGCAGCCAGTCCTATGCAAAGAAGGCTTTGATGCAGAGGCCACAGAGCTGCGACTCTCCCCAGAGCTGCTGCTGAACTCCAAGGCCTGCAGAATTACTCCACTAGTCCTCCTCCATTATCTTCAGTAGAGGTGAACAGTACATGAGCACAGTTTTGCAGTTTTTTACATGCTGAAAAGTGCCATGAGGAGGTGGCTCCATTGCATGGAGCCTGGACATGCAAGGCCTCACCTTAATGTCTCATTCCCCTAAAGACTTAAGGTGTCCATGCTCCTTACATGTATCTGTGGTGGGTTTCGCAATCCTGTCTGCACTGCCTCATCATTCCATTTGTGGCTTTGCCAGCTGCTGACAGTGGTGGGAGGCTGATTGCCCTGCCTGGCTCCAGGCCAGTGCATGCAGTGTTCATGGACATGGCTCTGCTTCACAGCACCCTGGGCCATGTCAGTCTGTGTTGCCTCACATGCAGCTCTGTTGATGCTGCTTTGTTCAGATGTGGAACATCTCCATAATTCTTTCAACCCCGGCCCTTTCACAGGTTTGTCATTTGACCTCATGTCTGATCTGCAGTTGACCTCTCAGCTGGTCCAGAGCTTTTCTGCCCCTGGTGGTACCAGTACATTTTTCAGCTGTCATTCCTCCATTTCCCATGCTGTTCTGGATCTGGGCTCATGCTACTGTGGTGGGGAGATACTCTTAGTCACTGTTTGTTGCGATCTGAATAGAGACAGGGCTAAAACCCCACGTTAGTGTCAGTGTTTACTCATGTCTCAGGAATAAGTATTTACTGAAGTCTGAAGGCTCATTCCTGACCTACTTCAAACATAATAGCTATAATACCTTGGCTTTTGCTGACATGTCCTCTCTGGTCCAAATAGCACTATACAGGGAAAGCCTTGTTCTGTCAGAGGATTACTTGGTAGCTGGATGTCTGTGGTGCCATCATCAAAGCGATGCTTACAAGCACTTGAGAACAGTGCTTTTAGGAAGAAAGAGTTCCTCTGAAAGAAACCCCATCTGAAGCTGACCCTAAATGTAATGATACCAATGAGACCCTATGTTGCTTTCCATCCCAGAGCTTGGGAACACAGTGCAACAAACAGGAAGAAATTCTTGCAGCTCCCCTGAGGTACTGCACTATGTTGCCCCCTTCATGGAGAAGGAAACTGCAGCCTGAAGGATGGTGAGGTGATTTGCTGAAGATCACCTGGTGAGTTGGTGTCAGAGCCCATCTATCAGCTTGAGTTTCAAAGCCATATTCCCTGTCTCCATGGCATCATGCTCTGCAAATGCATTGCAACCCTGGCATTGCACCAGCTCTAATTTTTACTTAAAGAACAAATCAATTGTTGCTGAACTCCCACCCCTGTTTGAAGCAGGGCCAAGTCACAACTGAGCACCATTTATGAAATAGTAGCTGGAGCTCGGGAAACTGGACTACTATATTTATTCAGCCTGAGGTGAAGTCTGTCCCCAGATAATTGCAAAGGGGAATGAACTTATTCCAGTAAGGTCAATTTTACCATTTCGTCTCTTGCTCAGTTCATAGTTCCTGTTTGTTAACTGGAACTCAGCTGCACATAGAAGCTTTATGCTGGGGGATCTCTCTAAGAGGTAGGATGAAACAGTGCCTGTCGCAAAGAACTTACAGGAGAGGATGTTGGTCTCATGCAGGTTAGTAGCAGGGCTTTTCATTTAAGGAATACAATTTCCTATATTCACTGTGCTTCCATTAGGAAACACTCATATTAGGGTGTTTTCTAGGAGACATTTGAGTGTGAAGCAGAGGAGAAAGAGCAATCAGGGTGTGGAGGAAAGAGTAGGGAAGGGAAGAAAGATTTGGGGAGAGAGGAGATGTCGCATGCTTGAGCTAAGGAGGGCTACTGGGGTAGGGGGGAGTAAAAGGGACTGACACCCAAGAACAGTGCCACACATGGAATAAAAAGTTAAGGTCAAGTGTGTTGGAGCAGAGTCTCTGGCGAAGAGGGCTGGTTGTGCTGTTGGCTGCATACAGCTGTGATCTGCACGTTGTCTGTCCCAAATCTACCAGCAGTTTCTCCTGAACTGGAACCATCTGTAAAGAGTCTGCCAAAACCACTTTCCTGGACACTCAGCAGAGATGCTGGTTGAGCTGCCATTAGACTGTTGGCTTGGCTTCTGGGAATAGAGCTGTTCCAGTCACACCCCTTTCACGCTCGCTGCTCTTGGAGCGGCCAAACTATTGTTCGCAGGGCCTGAACTGCAGAGCTGTATGTGTGAAACTGAAGCAAAATTCCCACACCCAAAGAGCTGGGCAGAAAGTCTTCATACCTTCAAACTTCTTGGGAGTGGGAGATTGCCACTGAACATGTGTGTGCATATAGTTCTACCCACAAAGATTTCAGCTGACCCTCTCTGGCTCACTGAATTGTATCAGTGCCAGGATGCTGCTAGGAGTCTTGTAGCATTGCTTTAAATTCAGTTTGCCATACAACACCAGCTCTGTCTCCTGCCTGGCATGAATCCCTCTGTGCTAGTTTCTGTCATGCCCATTTTAACATTTACTACCCCACGGTCTCAAAAGTTTTATATTCCCATACATCACAGCAAGGCCAGATCCATAAATAATTGCAGATCAGGTGGTAGATGCTGTCCATTCTGGGTCATAGCAGATGTCTGAATCAGCCTAATGGCTCCATAGCCCAATATTCAGTGTGCAAATGTGATTATTACCAGTTCCTTCAGAGAAATCCTGCAAGATGCTCTGCAGTGGTTGGTTTTGAACTAACCAAGCTTGAGGGCAAATTCCTTCTCAGCCCCTGTGGCCTTTGGTTTATGTCGCGAAGCAAGAAAACACATTTTTCTTCTGGAAGTCTGGCATGTTTTGAATAGTTACTATTCCAACAGAATATCTGGAGATCTTTATAAGTACTATCTTCTTCTTAAAAAAAAAAAAATACTTGATTAGTTCTTATGATCCATAGCAGCCTGAGGCAGTAAGTTCCACCAGCTGAAGGTTCAGGATATCTCTTTTTTCTAACCTGCTCACCATTTCTATGACAGCTCCTTTGATCTGTCTCTCTACATTAAACACCATTCCATGGTCTGCCTGAAGATTAGTCCCAGAGGCAAGCTCCCCTCAGTGGGGGCTTTGCAGCAGGGCAATATTTGACAACTGCATCAGGGAATCCCATCCCCTCCTTCCTCCCACTTCTCCCAACTCACCATCACCATCACTTCTCTGGGGTTCATGAGGATGGCAGAGCTCCCAAAAGGAGTTATGGTGGTAGAGGAGTCCTAGAGCATGGGAGATAAAATGTTTTTTTCAACAAAAAAGCTCTTGCAGAACTTGGGGGAAGGCAAATGGAGGGATTTTAGAGCCAGCCTCCCAGTGGGAACCCAGAAGAAGGGAGCAGTGGCACAATCCAGTCTGTCTCAGTGCAGATCCTCGCTCCATGCCCCTGGGGATGCCAGCATATCCCCGTTGTACATGAAGGCAACATACCACTGGAAGGCTCCATTATGTGACACAGCACTGACAAGCCACAGCGCCATAGTGAGTTCCGATTTGGTAGGAGTTCAGTTTGGTCTCGTGCAGCTCTGTGGTGGTAGGCATTACCCCAGGCAACTCCTGGGGGCCATGAGGCAAGACTGATGGCAGCACATGTTCTTCTGGACACAAAGCTCAATTCTGGCTCTCAGGGAACCTCAGCACGTGCTGAGATGGAAGTGAAAATGGTGCCTTTTCATTAGCAAGCAGGAATACTGGCATGTGCCTGCTTCTATGCCAGCAGGTATTAATGCCCATCAGAGAGTGCTAACCAGCAGGCACTATCTAATCCTGCTGTTGTGTAATGAATAAGATTAGTGAATGGGGGAACTGAGGGTCAGAAAATGAGAAGGAAGCTGTCTGGTGCAGAGCTGCTGTGCTCTGCTGAGATCCCAGGGGACAGTCTCCTCTGGTGCTCTGCTCACTTTTCTTCCTGGGGGCCTGACCAGTGCTTTTCTCTAGATCTAGATGTCTGAGCTGAAGGAGGAAGCTATGAAGACCCCAGCTGCAATAGAAGGGACAAGACCAGGTTCAGCTCCAGATACTTGTGCCCACTTGTGATATATCCATAGTAGGCTATCAAAGATTCCCACAGTTTCAGACCATTATTTAAGGCTAGGGCCAGTGACTGACAAAGTATATCTGGGCTCTCCAAGGAATGAGCCTGGCGCCCTTCATTCTGTTACAGGTCTCACAGTGTTACAGGTCTTAGAGTGGGCCCTATGGAGGAGGGCAGAAATGGTGGGAGGGATCCAAAAGCTTGAGGCTAATGCACAAGGGCCTTGTTAATCATTCATTAGTGTTTGGCTGGTGCCTGTAATGTGTGCATGGAGGTGTTTCTGATGAGCTCTGACCTTCCAGCTCCCATCTGGAATCTCTTGCTGTGCCCAGACTTTGTACAAACCTTGTTTACCGTTGATCGGCCATCTGGCCAGTCAACAGGAAATGCATCAGCCCAGGTATTGATCTATGCAATTGGTTTTGTGTCACTTCCTCCTCTGGGAACATACTCACATGAGAAGAACTCAGAAAATACCAAGGTCAAAATAGCACCATGGACCCACACAAGAGTCCTCTGTTGTGAGGGCCTCTCCTCCCTGACAGTGAAACTCTTCGTAAGGAAAATGGAGTACAAATACCAGTATCTGTTGGGCTGTTAAACAGCTAGGACTGAAAGGGATTAGTGGCCTGGGAGGTGGAAACTTATTTCATCTTGTTTAGGCCAAATGACATGTTTTGCTTGGGCGGAGGTGCCTGAAGAACATCATGACAGTAGCACCAAAGAGCCAGGCTGCTGGGGTCGTTGGGCTACCTTCACTCAGCCTGGTTTATGGAAGCAGAAGGGACTTGAGAGAAGTAGTTTGGCCCCTAGACAGGCTGAGTAGTGCCTCTGCTTACTTCTGGGTTCCCACAGGAAGTCTGTCATTAAAATCCCTCTCCTGGAGCAGGTCATCTCCAGCTGTCTTGGATGCCTCTGCCATCACCACTCTCCTTGGGAGCTCTGCCATGTTGCTCATCCTGGGGAGGTGTCAGTTCCTGGGAGGCAGCTGGAAGGAGGGAAGGGAATTTTTGGAATCTTCAGGCAAAGACTCTGGGCTGCTTTTAGTTCATAAAACAAACTCTGATGCATAGTGCTCTCTCCAGTAAGACTTGGGGAGTGAGGGGCTAGCTCTGATGTGTGCCTCCTCCTTCAAAGCACTGAGTCAGCCTTATGTCCCTCCTCCTTCATCACCATGTTGGCCACTGCCAGCACTCCTCCTTTCTCTAGACTCCTGGCACAGTCACTGGGGCTCCAACTCCTGGTTCCTGCAACCAGCCAACTTGTCATTGCCGAGCAGAGTGAAGTATTGGTGAGAAGCATTTGTATTGCTGCCCCAGAACAAATAGACCTTTGAAGCTCTGGCCAGTGAAGTTACAATGTGAGAGAGAGAGATTTCCTCCAAAGGTAGAGGCGTGCACTACAAATGAAGCACCGCAACATGTAGAATTGAATGAGATGTGGCTGTTGACAGCAGCTAGGGAGTTCCCTGACAGTGAAGTTTCTGTTACCCATCCATGGGTACTGTGGGCCATGGCCAAGCAGATGAAGTCCTGCCAGCAGCAAAGGTAGCTGCCAGAGGGATGGCTGCCAGAAGTTGCAGCTCTCCATGCTTCTAGCCTCTTCATTTCCAGGTGAACCAAAGAACCATCCCCCCRCCCCATATGTAGAGGTCAGGGCTGAACTAGTCATTGCCAACTGCTTTGGTGCTGAGCCTAGGTTCCCCCAAGGTGGGATGGGAAAGAGAAGTGAGCATGGACTGCCTTTAGTGGAGAGGAGGGAGGAAGTCTGAGAGTCCAGGCAGCAGAAATCACACAGGAGATCTGCGTGCTCACAGAGGAGCGCCCCAGGCCCTGCTGGGGCAGTGGGATGAYTAGCCGATCTTGGAGTGGCATTCACCCGTGTACAGAGGATGTCTGTATGAGCACTGCACACCCCATAGTGTGCCTCCCTCAGAGCCGCTGTTTCAATCACACAGGTTTGTCCACCCAGCAGTGCCTTGGGCTTGGTTAAGGCCATAAGCAGAAGCCTGATAATATATGAAGCTCAGAGTCTCAAAACCTTCCCTTGGCCTTGAAGTCAGTGAGAGAAAACTGACCTGTTTTGCAGAGGAAAGAGCAGGCCCCATTTGTGTAAAAAAAAAAGCACAGAGCCTTCTTGGCCTTCAAGCCCTCCTCGCTGCTGAGCTGTGGCAAGTGGAGCTCATCAGCTCAAGTACCATCCCCTGCCTCTGCAGCTCATCAGGCTCTGCAGCAGTGACCTGCCCCACCATCTCACCCTGCTCTCCACCATTTCTTCCCCATGCTCCTAGGATAGACCTCTGTGCCAGGTCTGCTATGGCACTCCCATTACTAGAAAATCCTGTCTGCATTCCTACATTTGGGCTGGCTCTGAGTATAGGAACTGTACAGCCTCATTAGGACAACATTTTACTTGGTCTCTCAGGGCTACCTCCCATATAAGAACCCAAAGTGTAGCATACTGCTGTTAGAAGGCATGGCCACATAGTGCTTCTCAGTGTCTTATTTTTCTCTATATATTTCTAGGGCTGTCATAGATTTTTTTGTAGTATCAATAATTCATATGGATACAGGTACCTCTATGGAGGTGAATATAAATTAAGGCTTGTACAGAATTGATACAGAAAGAAGAAAGACTTTTCAATTTGAAATGGTCACTGAGAAAAAAGCATTTGCTAGGATCTGTTGTCATAAGATTAAGGGGACCATTTGACCTTTCATGTTCACCATTCCTGAAAATAAGACATCTCTGGGGTATAAAAGGAAACATAGTCCTATAGCCATGCTATAGGAAAGAATGGTTCCCTATCCTTTCAGTCAATGCCACAATCCAWAACCCAATGCCATAATCCACAGTATTCTAGGCCCTAACAGAAGTGTCTTGAATGTCTTACAGCCTAGTCCTGGAACATGACCTTTCTTCAGTCCCGAATAAAGTTCTTTTAAGAAAAGAATGTACTTACAGGGATGACAAAGAAAGCCAGGARATGAGGTAGAAATAACAGGAGGAATATTTTCAAGAAGATTAAAAGCAAACAGCAACATTAGAAAACTATTTTTTTATGGGCTTACAAGAGAATGGGTGGAAATCTGCTAACAGAACCATTTTCTCTCTCAATTGTCTTCTGCTGTAGCCTTCTTGACTTTTGCTCTTCCCTTTTGTCCACTGAGCATAAACTGGAGGACTTGCTAACACGTGACAGCAGAATTTTCAAGCCTCCTCACCTCAAATTTGGCTCCAAAAGCCATAGTGAGGCAGCTGGAAAGAGATTTTCAATGGCTCGGACATCTGGTTCCATTCATTCAGATGCACTGAGCTTCTGGAAACGGCTGCTCCATGGATATTTTGGAACCTATATTCAGGCACCAACATTTGAAATGTTGGGCTGCACTAAGCAGCTCTCTTGTGGCTGAGCKATAAGCCAGGGAATAGGACAGAATCCAACTTTCACTCTTTAGGTGTGCTGACTCCCCAAGAGCAGCAGCTTTAGCCCTAATATACACAGGCAGCGTGTGCATTTGGCAGCAGGTTGGTCTTCAGGCATTTCTTGGGCCATAGCCTTAATTTAAAGGCTCTTGGGCTTGCAGTGCTGACCCAAGCTCCCCATCAGCCATATGCCTGTGCAAAGGAGACTGTAAGCAGAGCAAGACRGCAGGGAGCTGATCCCATGGCTTCACTGCAGATCACTTAGCTCTTTGTCTGCACCTCCCTTTTTGTCTTCTCAGCACTTTTCAGACAAATGGCCTGCACACTACAAGGGAAAGAGGACCCTGGAGTAGAGGCAGTACCTCAGTGTCCCCCCAAGCTGTACAAGGCACACAGACATTGTTACAGATGTTAGCAAAGATTCCTGACTGGCAACTCTGTTGGCCTCATTTTTCTGCTGCTCACCTGGAGGTCATCCCATTGGGATGGCTCTGGGAACAAATCTCCACTTGGAAACTCTCCCTACAAATACATTTACAGTTAGCATGTGCTCTTCCAGGCTAGCTCCCCTTCTTGCGTTTCCCCTTTCCAAAAGACAGTGCTATTCTCTGCTACTTCCAGCCCAGTTGTGGCAGGGAGGGGATGCAGGAGTCGAAGTACAAGCCAGGCTACTTAGTTTGATCAAAAACACTGAAAACCAGTTGCAGGGAGGAAGAATTCCCCTTTACCGCTGGGAATCCCAATACCAAGATTTATGTGCAAATAATAAGTCTAGGTAAATTAGATCCTAACTGACACCAGGCAGATCCAATGGTCCTTGCAGCTGATGGATGTTCTTCCACTGAATTCATTGCTCTGTGGAACCAGACCCATGAACAGAAGATGCAAATAGAAGCTGGAGCTGCAGAGTCTGGCAGAGAGCCTCCTTGGGAAAGAGTTGTCTTGCAATATCACGTGCAAGAGGAAGACACTCCTTGAAGAAAAAGGGGGTAAGTGAAATGCTAGAACTGATCTGTCCTAAGCAGTGGGGTGGGGGAACAGAAACAGTCCATGGGGCACTTCAGGCTGCTCCCCGGTGTGTGGCGAGTTGGGGACACTGGCTCCACGGGGAACATGGCTGGCTCATGGGGGACACTGCTGGCAGGGGGCATGGCTGATAGGGGACATGGCTGGCAGGGGGTCACTGCTGATGAGGGGGGACATGGCTGATGGGGGACTGGGATTTGGGACTGGGACTTGAAGCAAATCCCACTGAGCAGGAGATGACTCTGCAGTGAGCTCCAGTTCTTCTAGGGTCTGAACAAGTTCATAAAAAGAAGATCATAGGCCTGAGGGACTGAGCGGAGATGGGCTTACAGACTGCAGAGAGCAGGCAGGTTATAGGACCAGCCCTTGTTTTCAGACATCAGTTTCAAGTGGGAAAGGCTTCAGCAACAGAGCCTGGCTGCTCATTATGGCCACTGTTTGAGATGCAGACAAACCTTTTTTTTCCTTCCTCCCTGCCTTCCCCATTTTCTTCCCAAACTCCTAGCATCTCCTCCTGCTTCCCCCTGTCAAATGACAGGGAGATCAGCCCAGCTGGGGCCCATCTGCACAGCACCAGAGGTCAGAAAGGCTGGTATAAGCTGGCTGTTGCATGGGTGAAACGGCACGTATGCACCGCGGTGCTGTGCCTTGTGCCTCTGGTTGCACAGCAACCTGGAAACACATGGTCGGATCCCAGCCAGCTGCCAGGGCCAGCCTCGCTGACACCTGGTCCTCAGCTCCCCTCCAAAAACTGAAGAGGAGTGAGCATCTGTGATGTCAAGGAAAGGCTCAGCTGACAGTGCCTGAAGTGAGGCTCCAGCAGCACACAACAAATGCTCCAAGTTCTTGGCAGGCCAAAACAGGGGCTGCTGCTTTTTTTTTTTTTTTGGGGGGGGGGGAGTGTGCAGGGGAGAGAAGGTTATGATTTAAATATCTATCTTGCTGCTAACCAAAAATGTCAGTGGGGTATTAAATTACTATTGACTTTGCAGGCCAGCACTCCTCCCCCCGTGCCCCTTTAACTCAGCTTTCCCTGTGGTGTCTCTCACTCAGCCATAAGAGCCACTATAAATGGAAAGCAAGCCTCACCAGGCCCGACACTGGAGAYATTTAATTCCTCCCCTTCCCCAGCTGAACCAGCTAGCCTCCAATAGCAGGCAAGGATGGGCGTTATGTTCCCTCCAGCCCTCCCTCCCTGCCAGACCTGTTGGCTGAATACTCCTTTTGATTCAAAGTTAATAGTGTGACCTTTGCAAAACCAGCTTGCTTTGCAGCAGGCCCAGCAATGGGAGCTCCAGATAGTGGACAGTGCCTTTACGGGGCAAGGGGAGTGTAGATGCCCTCTGACCTTCTCACCTTAATCCAGTTTTGCATACCTTTCCCCACCATGTCCCCTTAGCATTTGGCCAATGCTAGATGCTTTCACTTTCTGATTGTTTCATGACTTTCAAGGGGTTCAAGACTTTTAATCTCTTCCTTCCTCCCTTTGCAGACATTCAAGCTGAGGTGTCTGCTCAGCTGACTCTTCACAGGGTGAAACAAGATAAAAAGTACTTTACTGCTTCCTGGTGTTGCCTTTCATGGAGCTCTCCAGCACAGCTCTTTCCAAAAGTTGCAGGGCACACAAGGGCCATGTAAGGTAGGATGTAGGCTCAGATATCACCCTTGACTGATCTTGAGCTACCGGTGGGGTACAGAGATGAGGTATCTGGCTGGGATCATGTTGCTTAGTTGCAGGGAGGGGAAGGTGTTGTCTAAAGGGGTCTCCCGGCACTGGCAGATGTAGGGACATGCAAAAGGTGAGGTGAGGATACCCTAACCAGGGGGAATGAAGGGAAGCAGGAGAGCTGTAAGAACCTACACAGAGGTAGCTCTCCTCCCTAGACCCAGGAGAGGCCACCTGAGATCAAGAGCCCCAGATCTTTTGCAACACTCAAGCTAGATCTGGAAACCACGCTGGGCAGCACTTAATCCTGTGAATAGGCCCAATTGTCCTATGGGATTTGAAAGCAAGGCTCTGTGCACTGTGTGTGTGTGTTAGAAGTGGGGGGAGGAGGGGGACATGCTGGAGAAAGGATGGACACTCTGAAAAATCAGAGGGTATACATTAGCAAGATTTGTGACAAAGGAAAAATTTTTAATGAAAAGCAGCGTGACTCTGCAATGACTTGGCTTGCTGAGCCTGTGGGCTTTGTTCGATTTTGCTTCTGATTAATACTATCAACCACTTTGCTAATATCTCTTAAACGAAGTGGCCAGTATGGATAAGCCTTATAGCAGGACCTCATTGGTGTGGGATTAGCAGGTTACATGGACTGAAGCAGGGAGGGTGTTCCGGGCTCTGGACACAGCCTAAGAGCTGATGCAGCAGTGAAGAGAGACACAGAAATCTGCAAGTTAGAGTGTGTAGAGTAAATGAGGAGATGCAATTTGTTCTGTGCCCCCTTCAGTCAGTTTATCAGGGAGTTTCAGTTGTTCCAACCCAAAATCATCACTTTGTTGAGTCAAGACTCGGGCAGATTATCATCAGACTTTCATCACCTGGGGCTGAGCATAAGTGTGAGAAATTTCAGCCTGAGGGAAGGAAAAGAAAAAAATCAAATGGTTTCAGAAGCTTGCAGAAGCCAATGTAAAGAAGTGCTTAAAATAAAAGTGCCATCTCAACTATTAAAGCAGCCAATGTGTAAGTGCATCCTGGCAAGGAGGAGAGAAATTGCATGGTCTGATGTGGTCAGTGCAGAATTCCAAAAGGGCATCCAATAAGTACACCATCAAATGGAGACGTATCCTTGTTCCAGCAGGATATKGAATCAGGACACTGTATACCAAAGAGCCATTGGGTTGCCTATTGATTTAAAGGACCTCTTTTTGTCAGCAGCTCTTCTGCTTACAGTCTGCAGGCACAACAGTGAAGCAGGCTGGATTCTGGGCTGATCTCCTACAAGGAGTGGCAGTGGTGACTTTATGCCACCCTTGCAGTGTCATTGGTGCTTCCCTGTTCCCATTTGCTGGCTGAAGGATGACACAACAGTCTGACCAACACTGCTGTGAGCGGACAAAGTGGACCCATGTATGCAGGACTGAATAGCTGTGTACAGGCAGCCCAGAGTAGATCTTGCCATGCCTATCTCTCCAGCCCCAACATATCCTTTCATCCTGCACCTCCAGAACAACAGTACATATTCCAAAAGGCCAATTCATGCCAGACTCTTCTACTCCATCTCTAGGACAGCTTGCTTCAATCTTCCTACAGCCTTATTGCATGAGCAAAATATGGCAGCCAGGGCAGGAGCTGCACTGATTTTAAGCCCCAAGCTGCTATGTCTGCACCTTACTCTCTGGTATTTCCTCTGACTTTCCTGCTGCCTCTTTATGTTTTGTTTTCCTGACTGAAAAACAATTTCTCCTCCCTTCACCAAATCACCTCCTTCCAATTCTTTTTAATGGCTTGTTCCTTTTGTCTCTCCTTTCATCACCATTCTCCTCTGTGGCATGGTCTGCTCCCTCAGTCATGCCTGATCCTGCCTTGCCCGTTGGTATCTGTTTAATCTGCATGGAAAGCTCCTTGGGGAAAGAAGCCCATCTTGCTTGCTATTTGTCTAGTATCAAGTACACCTCTCATGCTGTATAAATAATTAACAGGCACCTGTCAAATGCAAACGAGCGCACACCTGTTTTTGAAGCCTCTAGCTACTGCTGCTTCCCTGACAGCTCTCCCAGCTTCCCATGAGGGAGTCATCCTGGGATGCGCGAGGAGATGTGATAGAGGGCTAGCTGGCTGTGGTACAGCAGTTGCTTTGGGGAAAGTACCCTACAGGAGATGGGCTGAAAAGCTGTGTCATGGTTGCAGGAAAAGCGCTGAACTCCCCTTGCTGCCTCACTGTGTAACTGGTCCAAGATCTTTAGCAGTTGTTCTTATATTACTTTGCTGCATTAGACTAAGGGAAAATGCCAGCTTTGATGGGTTGCCAAGTCCTCCCTGATTTATAATAACTACTAGAATCACCAGCAAGAGTGATTTTGGAAAGAGCAGGAGCAGAAATATTTGCGTATTAGGTCCTCAGTGATTTCAGCTGGCACAGATCTGGGCCTTCAACCATAAAGGGCCATGATGCAGTTGTGATTACAGAGTGTCTCTGGCCCTGTGGGCTACAGTGCTGTGCTCTAGGGAGGCAGGCAGGTTTAAGGGGGAGCTGGGAGAAGGCTGTGGGCTACCCCTCTCACAGAGCTGTCAAGGCCTCTGCAGAGGGAGGCTTGCTGGTTGTGACATGGGGGCGGCAGCAGCAGGACCCCTCCAGTGCTCCCAGTCTGCTGGGGTGCATGCTTCCCTCTCAGAGCCTGCTCTTGCATTCAGCTTCAGCCCTGTATGCTAAGGGCCAAGACTGGCCCTTTCCAGCTCCTTCTGTCTGCCCCAGAGACAAGCCAAGGCAAGCCATGTACTCCTTCAGGATGCTACACATGACAAGGCTAATGTTGTAAGGCTGGGTATTCACCTCAGTGCAGAACAAAAACAAACAAACAAAAAAACCCCAAACCTAAACCCCAGGCATCTTTCCCAGGCCAGAACCATGCTCTCCTTACATGATGCCTGCGCAGGGGTATGGCTACACCAGCAGCTATCCCAGAGCCAACTGCAGGACCTAATAAGAAGTCATTTCCTACYACAGCAAGGAATCTGTGCATGGACTGAACCCATGTCTAATGACAACTGGATGGCAGGGTGGCATGGGGGTGCCACTGATCCAGTTGTATGAGGGACCTCACAAGATCAGTCTCTTCCTGCAGAGCAAGGTACTTGGCTCTCAAGACTGCCGGGAATTTCATTAACTGATGTTTTGAAAATGGTTTGTTTCAGCTGAGTCCCCATTATTTTGATGCTGCTGCAAGAAATGTCTTATTCAGCATCGCACTATGAGAAACAGGAGGTTTTTATATGAACCACGAGCAGGAGACACATCTCAGAAGGCAATCTGATGTAAGAACATCCCATGGTGTTTGCACAGGACTGTGGCAAAGTATTGCCCAGCACTTGGGTCAGGGCAGAGCATGTGTTATGTTAGTTGTTACTCTGGGGCCCACTACTGCAAGAGTAATCCAGACACTCAGTGTTTCCAATACATGCAAAGAAAGCTTTCCTGAGCTTCAGACAGCTCTCAATACTGTCAACCAAACATGTTCCCTTTGCTGGTGGGTGTCTACTCAGCAGCCAAACCAAAAAGCAAAATACATTTGAGGGGGGTGGGGAGAAATGTTATGAAATAAAAGATCAGAGGATCAAGAGCACTTTGGAGGCTCAAACATGCCGCACACAAGCTCTGGGCCTGTGGTCAGCCGGAAAACATCAGTTTAAAATTCCACAATAGCCCTGGTATTTAATCCTTCTAATGCAAATTCCCCCCGCCCCAGTCCTAGATCGGCACTACTACTGCAGTGGCACAACCCGAGCCTTTAAGCCCTTTTGAAGTATGCAAGAGTCCCTGTTTCTCAGCAGGAGGGCTGGGAAGCTATGTCAACAATGTCAAAAATGTTCCTGTGATTACTGTACCTTTCTGAGCAGAAACCAAGAGAGAAAGCAATTAATGCCTCCTAATCTGGCTCATAAATAAAACTTGTTCTCCACGGAAGCATCATCTCTGTAGCTCCGTAATTAGGATGGCTCTCTGTCACCTCTGGGCCTGCAGTAATGGGAGGTAGACAACCCATTTTCTCCCCTTGCCAAACAGAAGGATTAGACATATACTTCTGCAAGTGAAGCCACGCATCCGGGTGCAGTTGCAAGCAGAACTGTGTGCCTCTGTGATATTGTCCATGGTCCAGTTCCAAGAGCAGCCAGATATCGCAGGACCTGGGCCTTGGGGTCCCGGCCAGACTGAATGTGAAGGCACAGCCCCTGTACTGAGCAGCTCTAATCCAAGATGTACAAAGGGTGAAGTGAGGGGACGGAGCTAGAGGGCACAGGTGTTGACATACGATGGCGATGAGAACTGTAGACCACTCCAAGTCAGACAGAGGGAGAGGCACAATGTGTATCGGCAGATAGGCAAGCCTTATCTACAGATGAAGTGCATGCAAAGTATTTCCATCAGCCTCCCCTGTATAAACTGGGTGGCTTCCTATCAGTATCAGGAGCGAGACCTAGCAGAGCCAGGAGCAATGCTTACAGACCAGTTCTCAGAGGGCTTCCCAGTGTGTCTGCTGTGCATGGTCACTCCAGGCCTTTGACACACGAGTACTTTGTCCTAGGTATCCTAGGAGTCTTCCTCTGGGGGCTGAGAAAGGAGCCATCTGCTCCAGAGCAGGGGGAAAGCCTCCACTTTTGGGTGAGGCATCTCCACAAGGGACTAGACTGAGCTGGAGCAGAGTTCAAACATTGGCTTGCAGCCCTTCATGAGCAAGTGTGCACGTAAACACTACTGTGTGCATAGCAAGGGAAACACATGTAGGTGTACAGGTTGTAAGTAGAGGACAGATGCACCATACAGGACAGGCAAGGGGAGCACAAAGATGGTTGTGTGATGTCTTCTGAAAGGGTGGACAGGCTGGGCATAGCTGCTGAGGGTCGTGGGGGGATAGATAAAAATGTCAAGAGAGGGCAAATAAGGAGATGATGGGATAAACCTGGGGCAGCAGAAAGGATGATGGTGGTAGCAGATGTATGAGGGGGAGACAAATGAGGACAGCACAAGGATCTTGATCTTGCCCTTGCATCGTCTGTGTGTGTGGGAGGTTTGGGTGTAGAAAGGGGTGAAAGATGTGATAGGGAGGCTGGAATGGGGCCAATTACAGCCTCCATGACACAGGTGGAGGCAGTGCGTCCCTGCAGGAGGATTTTCAATATGCTGAGGGTGATCACTGGATCCTGGATTTGGGAAGGAGGAGCTGTATCAGGAGCCAGCCCAGGTCTGTGGCACAAGTGTCACAGCTCTGAGGGACAAATGGGGCAGCAGGTCTGGCCATGGCAGAAGATGGAGAAAGACTCAGGACCTTTGGCTTTATGAAACTTAAATCAACAGTGAAGGGAAAACCAGGCCCTGCACTGATTCCTGGGGAACCAGCCCAGATGAGAGGGGGAACAGAGCAAAGAGGAAGAGAAATTGTGGYGGGGGAAATGCAGGTGACACTGATGAGACAAGCTGCTTCTGTGTATATGCTGCCCTTGCTGAGGCACCCTGGGGAGAGTGCAGCTTTGCTGGGAGCTCCTGCCGCCAGGGCCTGACTCCCTTGCTCTCCCAGCAGAGCCGTGCTGCTGCACGGTAGTCCTCATCTGAGTCACAGCAGAGCTCAGACCATCCCACCCACAACCAGGTGCACCCACGGCCAAGGCAAGACACCTCTGCACCCGTTCAAATGAGACCACAGGAAGCGTTGTACCTGCTTAACTGCAGCAATATAAAAATCATACTCCTACATGACTGGAGGAAAAAACATTTTGGTTTCTGCACATGACTCATTCCTGCTGCATAGACAAGCAGTGCACAGCCTCTGTGGAGGCCGCCCTGAGAGGTGTGAGTGCCCGCCAGGCTTGTTCTCTCCATGAAGAGGGAGGAATTCGGGCCTCAGGAATTTGTGATATAGCATTTTCCCCCCTTGTTGACTGTGCAGGACTGCAATGAGGCCAGACTTGGCACTACCGTCCCCATCAGGAATTCTGTTAAGAGGAATTTGAGTTTTTATGGTCACTGATAAGATTAAACTCTTTGTTGTAGCTGGCTGAGGCCGTCTCGGCTTCAGACTGTGTAAAGTCATTGCTGTAAGGGCAGAGTTAAGGCAGTTTGGTTACTCTCCTTGGGAATTCCCACACTTGCAAATGTTTGGATTTCTTGTCAGCCGTAATCTTAACTCTGCATTTGCTGGTGTGTAAAAGGCCTAAACCTGTGGATAAAAAGGATAGGGCTCCTGCCGGGGTGGATGCCTTCCCCACTTTCTCGATGAGGTTTGCTGAGAATAGAAACACTTCGGTACAGCTCCCGTGTGTCAGGTGGTGGGAATGCAGGCTAAGGTGGGGTTGTGGCAGCATGGGCCCCTTGTCCTCCTTCAGGCACTCTCCTGAGTGTCATCCTGCTTTAGCAGGCCTCAGCAAGGGCAGGAACGGGTAAGATTATCTGTACCCCATGATCGGTAGGAGGAGTATCAGCTCACCTCCTTACGCAGCCTGGGGGAGCTCTCAGAGGTTTTCATACACCAGTCTTTTGGGGCTAGATGGTGGTCCCTCGACCTTCCCTCCACTGTGTGCCTGCAATGTTCGTTCATACCCCCCACCTCCAAAGCTAGTGAAATCATTGCTCCCTAGCAGATCTAAACAAGATCTGCAGTTCCTACCTTGAAACCTTGGTCCCATGTTGAGCCAGAAGGCAGCCAGGGCCCAAGGACTTGTTGATGCTCCTTCCTTTTCTCTCCCAGTCCTCAGAGACACCTCACAGAGGGAGAAGGGCTTCCTTCTCCAGCCTCTGGCTCCCCTTCACACCTGGGGGGCTGCACTCCTGCCCCAGAGCCTTGCACCGAGGAGGCAATGGGCCCTGGAGGGAGCAGGGCTGGTGAAGACAGGCTGGCGGCAGATTCCATGCGGCTCTTTTCTGCTGTTCATTTCCAGTTCTGGTGTGTGGAGTTGTTCCTCGATCCAATGAAATGGACTGTACCCCATGATCCTCCCTAACATTATAAGCTTCAAAATCTGACTATTTATCAAATGAACTGTGGGTCTGGGCACCAGCTCTCAGATGGGGGGGGGGGGGCAGTAAACTATATTTTCTTCTCTCCTAAACCCTAGGTTTTTTTCCTCCCTCTTCTGCTATGAAGTCTAAATGCTAGTGCATCGACTGGACTCTGACAGATACACACTGAAGGACTGCAGGCTGATTTATTCACATTTGGTGAGGAATATCTTCCTTGACCTCACAAGCCATCTGTGAAGCAGATATTCTTTTGCTTGAAAATTTAGGAGAAAGCAGCAGTAATATTCTGAGTTCAGATTCTGATACACTATTCTGAGTCATACCTTGACATGGATTGTGGTCTGGTTGAAGTGGGACAGAAGGAAATGAGAAGTGCTGTGTTGGGCTAATATAGCTCAGAGACTCAGCTATTTCATTGCATGGGGATACTGGGTGTAGAAGAACCAAATCAGACTAGCTGGAGTCCTCAGTACCCTTTCAGCTTGTGCCAGGCTGGAAAAGAAATCAGCTATGTCTGTAAGGTATATTGTCTGTAAGATATGTCCACTTCCATTGCAGCACCTTGTGAAATAAGGCAGTGCTGTTACTCTGTTCTACAGAGATAACAAGACCAAGGAAATCAAGTTTGCCCTTGCAGATCAAGGCCTAAGTGACTTGCCCCAATTCTCACAGGGAGGCAGTAGCATCAGAAGGAGCTAATCCAGGCTTGCCTGTGCCAGAGACAGGTGCTGTAATCCCTGGTTGTTCCTTCCTGTGGTTATGGTCTCTCAGATGCATTCAAGGGGCTGTGGAGAGAAGTGAGAACCTGGGGGCTGAGTCCCGTCTGAGTGGCGATTGGGCAGTCCTGCCTAAGTGCCTCTGAGAGCTGTTAGGAGAAGATGCAATAAATGAAAGGAGCAAATACTGGCAGAACAAAATGTAGGAACAGGGACTGTCCTCTGTCATATAAACAGGATAGATGTCAGAAGACCTTGCTCCCAGCCTCCTTGGGTCTAGTCCCACTTACAAAGGTGATAACCAGGACACAATTCCATGGCATTTGAATCTTATTTAATTTAAAATGGGCATTCTTGGAACCAATGTGCTACACAGTGTCATGGCTGTGACCGGAGGTCTGCTAACCAGGTCCATTAGATCAGGCTACAAAGCAGTCACCACCCTGCTATGGGAGCACTCGGAGCCAACCTGGCTATTTAACCGTTATGTGGAGTGCTCCCCTTCAGTGTTCATACTGACGTTGAGAACAACTGTAGCTCTGAGAGATGGGGTCATACCACAGTCTGTGGGGCTTCAGCGATGTCATATTTCAGCAGGGCTGCCACCAGCAGAGGTTCTGAAATACCAGTTTTAATTAAAAGCTGTGCATTCTATTATGCTGCACAGCTCATACCTGCTGAGTACTGCTCTTTCACCTCACCGGCCTAAGTCCACGCTCTTTAAAAATATGTCACATGTCAGTCAGACAGAGCTTGTGGGGATGACGCTGCTCACAAGCCACAGCTTGGCTAAAGCAAAGTAATGTGTAGGAAACAAATGTAAAAGGACAGAAAGTGAGGGTAGGGGTAGTGGGGGGAGGCCCTGAATGGAGAGAAAAGAGAAAGAGGAGATCTTGGAGTCAGGAGAGTGAAAGGATAGAGAAAGAGGGAAGTAGGCAAATATCTGTGGTAAAGAAACACCACATGGCTTTCTCAAGCGCAGAATGTTTTAGGCTCTGAATGTGCCCAGAACTCCCCTCCTGTCTCTTGTGAGCATCAGTCCACACAGAAGATGCCCAAGGGGGAGAAAGAACTCTTTTGGCTGCTACATGGTGAAGAAGCAGAGGTACAAGAAGCTTACAGACTTACCTGAAATCATTCAAGGACTATACAGTGGTACTGACCTTCCAGTCTAGACCTTCTCATGCCTGATACAGCAATTTATGCTGGACTTTCTGACTGGGAAAAGTTTTCAGCATTTCCTAAACATTTTACAATCACTGCTCTACATCTGGAGCCCAGGCTTCCCCGTTGCTATCTGAAACCACTCTTTTCAGTTCAAGACTGGCCCTCCATAGGAGCCTACGTACAACCACGATGTTTTCTGCCCTCTTTGCCTTGGCCACTGTGACTCCACAGGCCCGCTAGGCTCTGGCCTCTCTGGCTAATTCACACGATAGTCCCTCAGGTGGCAGGCACCTTGCAGCAGTCAGCAAAGCTCTCTGGAGCACAGCCGACATCTAGCTAGAGCTGAAGTGCCGGCGACTGAGATGTAACAGTTCCTTTCTTGCTATGCCAGATCCAGTCCTCTAGACACAGTGACCTGGCCTCCCACTGCCTAACTGAAGGGATGGGAATGGCATGCTACAGGGATGCCTCCAAGGAGCCCTCATGGCTGTGGTGCCAGGTGGCTCGCAAGTAACATGTTTCCTGTGGGACCCCCAATGTGGTTCCCCTCCCCAGGGACCACCACCATCCCCAGAAAGGTCAAAGTGTGATGCTGGTTGTGCAATTCCCTGGCTTGAGGTCACCAACTGTGGACTAGAAAAGGTTGTGGTCATTCACATAACTCAATGGTGCCCTGTAAAAGAAGTCACTGTGACCCTGGGAAGGAGGTATAAAACAGGGGAGAAGGCCTCAAGCTTTGGTTATYAGCTCTCCCCCTTCTGCTGCTCAGACAGGCAGAAGGGCATGCTGTGGCGCCTTAACTCCCATCACCTGTAGATGGCTCTTTCATACTCCTGTAACACTGGAGAAAAGCTGCCTCGGTTCAGGACTCCTAAAAAGCTGCCTGTGCAATTGCTACAGTAGCCTCTGAGGATAAAGGAGAGGAAAATGACCCCCCCCCCATAACCTCCAAAAATATGTTTGGCTCACATGGAAGCAAAAAGGAAAGCTTAAATGTGGGCCTGTGCCTGCCCTTTCCTCTGACTTCCCACACCTAAATCAAGAAGTGGCTTGGCTTTCCCGTGATGTCACGGAAGTGGGGCTGTTAGAAGTGACCTCACGCTCTTGCCCTCTAGCGTGACAGGGGTACTAGGCTGCTGGGACACATGACTGCAAGACTGTGGTAACACAAGATGAGAACTATTCGCCCCAGCTATAATAAGAACATTTCAGAGACTCCGACCTCTTGGTTTAGTTCACCTACTGGGATCTGATGTCAGCAGTTTTGAAAACACTCCTCTTTCCAATAGGAGTGGAAATTTGTAGGCTCCCTGTGAGAGCCAGCACCCACAGGAGCACTGCTGAGTGCCAGAACAGGCTAAACATAGCACTGCTAATTTTGGAGAGGTTCAGTGAGCAGATAAGGAGATGGGGGCAGGAGAAGAGAGAGAGAGTTAGAAAAGCTAATGCTAGACATGGAATTAGTGGGAAGGGATTGTTAAAGGGTCACACTAATAGGTTCCAAAAAGGAGCAGAGGTCTTCAACACTGGTGGCTTGCAGCAGAAACATGCTTCTCCTGCAGTGTTCCCAACACTGCTTCATGAGTCAGCTTCCAAGGCTTGCAGAGTATGCCAACCTCCAATATCAAATAATCATGCAGGATTGTGCAGTTTAGGTAAATGAACCAGGCAATGCAGTGGGCTAAATGATCTTTGCCACTGAAAGCAAAGATGCACATGCATTTTGCAAGTGACTGGGAAGTTTCAAGATGTTTGCACTCAACACCTACTTGTAACTGTGCTTCTGCTGGAGTTCATACGACATCCCACAGCTCTGCTGGTGGAGTGTTCCTCAGCTGATGAAGTGCAAAGTCATCTGTTTTAGCTTACCCTACTGCTAAAACTTGTTTGCGCTAAATGGACTAACTTTGCACCGAAACAGATGAAGGAAAGCTCACATAGAGTAACCTTCAGCCAGTAGGCAGTGAATGGCAGCTGGACTGGGTAATATCTTTGCTGGCTCCATTTAGGACCACAAAAGGATGTTTATCTCTGCCCTGCACAAATCAGTCACTGAAATAGCCTAAATCAGCTTTCTAGGCTGAGACATATATTCAGCCATTGGAGGCAGCTGTGTGTCAGCTGGGCCACAATGGATTCAGTACATGAGCACTTCACAAATGTGAGGTGAAGTGTGCAGGTTTCACCTCTGCCAGCTAACGCATTTAACTTCAGAGTGGCTGTGAGTGAGGAGTCTGAGTGTGGTTAGATAACTGTGGCTCAGCTGATGTCTTGTAACTTGTTAAGCCATTGCAATCAGTTGCACTTCCAAGCCCCACAGTTAAAGCAAAAGAACAACAGAGGAATCAGAAAAAGCRAGTAATTTTTACCAGGTGGAAACTGTGCCCTTTTTAATGCCAAACTCAGTAACTGAGTGGCTGGAGAGGAAATATTTTGCTGATAGAAATAGCTGTGGGGCTATCAAAGGGACAAGGCACTTCCCACCCAAATCAGCTGCAGATTCACAGCCCTGCATCTAGCTTACTGAGCTTGCTCGTGGGACAAGAAGAACATCCCCAGCAGTATCTGGTGGGAGGGAGGCTCGTAAGCCATCTGGCTTCTGACTGGCTCAAGTGCCAACTGAGTTCATGCTCTGGGCATGTTGGGAAGCAGCTTTCTTCAAATAAAAGAGAAAGCAAGGGAGAGGAAAGCCCTCCCAAGGAGCTTCCACTCTGTAAAGAATTCCCAAATGGCCTCCCACTTTCACATGATTTGGGCATTTGGTGTGAGGGCAAGTAAGCCCTGRCAGAGGTCTGCTACAGGATCAGTCGCATGTCTTAGAGACAAAAATACATATTGGCTTCATCTCCATGTTCCCTTATCACTAAACCCCCTGGCTTCAGCCTGGCATTGGCCACTGAGCAGCTTGCTGCGCCAAGAGTCTGGCCTTAAGTGAGAAATAATGTTTAAGAGCTGGACAATGAGGTCACTATGTCTCACTTAGCCACTGCAGATGGGGTAAAACCTTGTGAGCCCCTCTGAAATGTTCCCTAAGGGTTACTTTATCCACACATGCTTATTCTGCACCTCCTGCCAGAAACATCTCTGTAGCTTGTCTGGTTACTGAACAGAGAAGTGCAATGCCATATACAGGTGACTAGGACTTTCTGGCTGGTGGCACAAAGAATGCAATTTCTATTATGTTAATCTGCAATTAGTGTGCAAATAGGAGTTTGTATTTGTGAAGTTGGGGATCATGTCACTTTGCAGATAACTGATGAACGAATGTTAAAGAAGTGATCTGCCCTTGTACACAATCTACAGGCTAACTACATAATCATATGGAGCTGTTAGACACTACACCCAAACTACATTGTCCCTAGGTTCCTTCTGAGAAGAACCCTACTTTCCTAAGAAATAGAGCAGGAAAAACCACTAAGTGAAACTAGGTCCATAGGAAATCATGAATTGTGCATCTAATTCCCCTTTTTGTGCTTTTTCTAAATCTACTCTTCAATAATTGGATATGGTTGAAAAGTCAATTTARGGTGTTTGGTCACAAAGAGCTGTCCTTTGTGTAGCCAAGAAGGCAAAGCTCTAGCAATTTGGTCCTGCAATCAGCTGACAGTTCACACATAGTGATTGTCTTACTTCTTCTAAAGGTTTCTATGTGAGCATCCAGAACAGAATGTTACTCTGACTCCCATTCATCAGACTCTGTCTCACTTGTGAATCCTTTCCACCCCATCTCACTCAACAGGACTACAGAAGTAAAGGTTAGAAGCATCAGAGCTTTAAAGACTCAGGCCCCAGTTTAGAGTGACAACACACATTTCCCTCTGATGCAGAACTGGATGGTCACCATATGCCTGATTCCTCCCCATAAAGCCCCAGTAACAGGTCTCAAACGTAGCCAGACTTTGCAAGCATGTCCTGCCAATGCTCTTCTGCGATCTCCTGGCAGTGCTGGAGAAGGGACTGGCACTAGGGTTAAGAAAGTCATCAAGCCTTTTCACAGGTAGCCTGATATAGGTCATTTATTAATGCAAAATTAATAAAAGTTTCAGTTTTCCTAGCTCCAGGCAATGCATGGTGTGAGCTTAATGCCTTCAGAGACAGTTAAACTCCAAGAGTGAATTAGGCTGAATATTTTTATTCACACCATTGCTTCTCTCGAAGAACCTCCCATCCAAAGGGAGGATGTTACCATCCTTCATTTTCAGGTACACAGGTTTTGCAAACTGGAATTTAAGTGAGATTGCTGGGTACTAGAACACCTGCTTCTAAACCCACATCCCACAGTTCTTTCCTCTGAAGATAGACTCCTGTTTTCCCTATGGCTTTTTCTTATATGTGTCCCATGATAAATCTTTCTATTCCATGGCCACATGTAAGCACATGAACATGTCTTCCCATGTGCTTGATAGCAGTGGTGAAGTTCAGGTGAAGAATAGCACCAAGCAGATGAGTTTATCATGATAATTTTGGCTCACAGAAGTTACCTGAAGAAAGAGCAAGCATGTTGTTCAGCCCTTATGCACAGCTGCCTTTCTGTACTCAGGTGTCTGTGCTCAGGGGTGTGCAAGTGTTCATGTATGCATGCCTGCCTTCCATTTTTTTGGCGTGAATGAGTTTTTGGCACATGGGAAGGCCTGTGCCTATATGTTTGTACATGTGGCAGCAGAACCTTGCGTGTGCTTGTCTCTGCTAATGACCAAGAATCAACTTTGATTAAAGCTCTTCTTAACATTTGAGAGTACATTTGCCTAGATATATTAAACTGTGGTCAAACATCATCCACATGCTTTACAATGGCCTCATTAGAAACAAGTAAAAATGATGAAAATTTTGAGCTAGAGTGAGGGTGTGTCAGGCCTTTGGATCTGGGTGTGTAAACAAGAGCACAACAGATTTTGCGAGTATAAACTCTGCAGACCAATAAGACTAAACTCCTGTGACATATTTATGTTTCCTCATACACAAATCACATTGACTCTCACACTCCCCTATCACGCGGAGTCACCAGACTTCAAACGAAGTGGAGGAGGCAGCTGGATTCACTAAACAACATCTTGGGCACTATGAACGTGCGCCAGATAATAAGGGGAGAATCGCAATTAAAATGTCAAACTGTATCACATTTCCATAACAAAGTCAGAGAGGATTTCCCTCTCTGTGCCTTTCCTTTCTGTTTAACTTGTTTAGGGAGCTGAGGCTGCTCTTTCCATGCTGTGGTTTTCAACCCCTGTAAGACATGCGTAGTATATTGTTCTTGCAATATTTGCTTCCTTCATGAGATAATTTGTGAACACTTGAGTAAAACTGTGTAACAGAAGGAGCCAAAGTTGTCTCAGAGGAAACTATTTAAAACCTCCCGCTCAGTGTGAAGTTTGCTTGCAGAGCTCTGCTTTTTGCTCTCCACTAATAATACCCCCACATTGTTCTCCTATGGATCTCGCAGAGGACTTTCCAAATAAGCTACAGTCCTACAGTCTTACTAGGTATATAAAGCTGATTGTGCATGAAGCACCTGAGGAAAATTTTAATGTGAAATCCAGTGTTAGACTGGATCACACTCCAGACTGTTGCAAAGGTCCTCTTCAACCTTACAACACTGACTCCAGACAGGCAAAAAACTTGAGACTGTGCTAGGCTTGTTAAAAGACTTGGATAAAAATGGAAACTAAAGGGAGCTTCAGGTGTTCAGCAATGGTAGGAAACACTTTAGACTTAAAAAAGAATGTCTCTGTTAAGCCTCCCTCCCCTGCCCACCTGGAAATCATGCAGTGAGTCACCAGGGATG
Organism: Apteryx rowi; assembly: GCF_003343035.1. NCBI lineage: Eukaryota > Metazoa > Chordata > Aves > Apterygiformes > Apterygidae > Apteryx > Apteryx rowi. Next base: position 3,037,369 of record NW_020450805.1, on the reverse strand, counting down.
GCTGGACTAGACCCTGAAACAGGAAAGAAAAATTTCAACACAGACCAAATATCATCTACTCAGGGAAAAAAATGCTTCTCATCCAGAATTTACTGCAAGTACATAATTAACTGACATTTGTACAGTGTCTCAAGGCTATTTGTGCTATGAGCATTATCAAATGTTTTTTAGTGTTTGCTATTAAATTTGACATGCAACTGGGAACTAAGATGGAGGTTGCTTCCCTTAGCAGCTGGCTCTTGTCCCCTTGAAGAATATCTCAAGCTCTGAGCCAGCCCTTCCCAGTCTCCATAAACACATCTCTTGCTTTTATATACTGTAATAAAGGAGGCCACACTCTGTTTTGCCTGGCTGTGACTGCCCTGGCCTTGCGCAGGCACATGCAGCAGCTGGGTGTGAGTTTGAACTCTGGGATTCCTGCAGCAGCACCATCTGTGAAGGAAAGGGTGTGGAAACAGATGCTACCGGATGATGTCTGAAGCCACTGAAGCTGCCTCTCAGCTAGGAAACCCCAGTCAGATAGCAGCCTGTGTTCCCGGGGAGACCAAGGCCTCAGCCATGCTGAGCAGGGCTCAGGTGCAGTCTTTCTTCCTCACAGAGCAAAACTGGAAGGAGGCTCTAGACCTTTTCTGAGCAGGGGACTGTGGAAGCCCTCCATGGGTGGCAGTTCTTATGGCATCAGCACCCGGTAACTCCTCCTTCTGTGGTCCCTCTAAAATCCTTCCCCCATCTGCCCTCAAGGGAACAAAACACCATGGAAGTAGATGGCCTGCTCAAGAAGAGGAACAAAATCTCTCCATGACACTTGTAGGGATATCCTGTTGAAGAGAGCTTTGCTCTCTTGTACACTCAGTTATTTAGCTGAAAGTGAGAGGAAGTGGTTAAAATGAATGTAAGCTCCTTTGTTCTGCTTTCATTCCAGTGTTGCAATGAAATTACTTGGAAGAGCAATAGATTCTGCATAAAATAAACTTAAACAGGCAACCCTACTCCATTCCCACCATTACTTTCACCAGTCTCTTCTCCATCTTCCCTGCACACACTATCCCTCCATCCTGCCCCACCATCTCCTCTCATTTTCTGCTTCTCACTAAAGCAATTCAGGATTACCCATAACACTTTCTGTGGGATTTCTCCTCTGAGTTCAGCCATCAATTTACAGACAACTTTTTTGTTAGGGCTGGTTCTTCGGCAAGGGCTGGTTCTTCTTGCCAGCCAGCCAACCGTTTACATGGCAGCTCAGATGCATCTGCAGCCAGGTGCAGCTCTGGCTTTTTCCCCTCTACCCTCCCAAGCTGTGAGATTCCCAGCCCCTCCAGCTGAAACTATGCCTTCCTTCTTTCAAACACATTGAAATCTCCTGCCTGGCTTTTGCCGGTAGCTGCAACTCCGTGCAGCACTCTGGGCCAGGACATCTGTTACATTGTGTCCAGCAGTATCTCACGAGTCATCTCCATTCTCCTGCATAATTGCAGAGACAAAAATGCTGGGTTGTGAATTGGCTGGTTTGGGCCCACAAGCATCACAGAGATTTGCGTCACCCTACTCTCATAGGAAGTTCCTATAACATTTAACAGAAAAACATAACCTTGTCTATGCCTGACAATAGGTTGGGCAGGCGGCGTGTGCTGGGCCTGCTGCTTCTTTTGCTAATCTCAATCACTTTACAGTTACCTTGTGTTCCACCCATCTGTTAACTGCGTCCACCTTTTGGTTGCCTCCAGTCAAGTACTGTGACTGTCGCTGCTTTGAAGCAAACATCTTCCTTCTTTGTGTTCAGGTCTGAGCATGAAGAAGGGAAAAGTACAACCCCAGGCAGCCCAAAACCAAGCACCAATGACCCCTCCCCTCTGAATTTAGCAGCAGGTTTATTTCCACAAAATGCTTTCACTACATCAGTGACAAAGCCATCTCAAAATAGGATCCCTGCCTGTCTTCTGCTTATGAATGTAGGGAACAGTTTCTGTGGATGCCAACAGGTCTCATTGCTATTAAAATCTGCAGGTCTCTTCCAGAAAGAATTGAAGATAGAGATGTTAAGTGCAATGTGCACTGTACTAGTGCCAGTGGAGATCTTGGTGTAATATACAATGCAAATATGTCGGAAAGTGTTGTGCCAGTACTCCCCGCAGGCTCTTTGCTGAAGGTTAGGAAGATGAAAGGGCAGGACTCTATTTCTGGATTTTATTTTCTACCTCATCTTTTGCCTCATCCTATGCTCTCCTCAGAACAAACAGGCAATTCCCGTTGCATGTGCTTTTGGCCACTGGGCTCTTCCCAGCACTATGCCCCACATGCTTGTCCCTTTCTGATGATAAAGAAAGAGTCACCATCGCAGGGAAGCTCAGGCCCTCACCGCTGAGTAGGTCTCGAACCCAAGGATGGAGTTGCCTCAATTTAGTCATAATATTTCATCTTGGAACCCAGAATGATACATATACGGTGACCAGTGAAACCACTGTGGCTTTTTTATCAATTTGTTAGTACACCAACAGGGATAAAGGACCACAACTGCTGGCTTATCTTATCTACCCAGCACATGGCTGATCTCTCAGAACCACCACATTTGAGACAGGTACAGTAGCTGAAGCTGCCATTTTAACTTTTGCTATAGGCAGGCAATTTTGGTTTTGTGAGAAGGTTTTTTTTAATCAAGTCTTGTGTGTGATTTGGCTTTTTTTTTGAAAAAGTGGAAAGAGAGAGAAAGAGAGAAGCTAAAGCTGGTGAGCACTGTTAACCTCCAGAATTCCCTTTGGCTGTGCAAGGGCTTCTGTTCTGACAAGACACCCACCTCTTATTCCTTCTGCTGCAGAAGCCCCAGGCTTCCTCTGGGCAAATTGAGAACGTAACTCAATCCTCGATCTGACAGTCCAAGTTGCTATTTTGCAGACAGAGAGCTGAGGCACACTGATTTCCATGGAACCCTCGCTCCAAGATGCCCTTTTGAAGCTAGGCCAGAGGAACTTCTTTTCCAAGTTACACACAGTCTGTGACAGAGGTGGCAACTCTACCTCGACCTCCTGAATCCCACTGTAGCTTTAATGAGGGTGATCATCCATCAGCATACTAATAGGATCCTCATCCCTGAGTAATCAAGCACCCCTCCAGTCCTGAATGCATTTAAACTCTTACCACTCCCCCTGGGTGAAGGCAATGCAGTCCTTGCTTGTTTGCAGATGGAGCGCTGAGGCCGACTGTGAGCACAAAGTTCAAGGTCACCCAAGAAGCCTGGGGGAGAGGAGGGAATTGAATCCAGGCCTCTGGAGTGCCAGGTTAGCACCACTGCCACTGTACGAGTGAAATATTTCCCACCATCTGCTCTGCCTTCCTAGAAACAGAGAAGTAACTCTTGGCCCCTCTCAGTCTGCCAGGCGCTGATTTTTTTCTCTTCTCATTTCTCATGGAGTCAATACAGAAAAACTCTGCTCTGAGCCCTTCTTGGACTGTGCACCGGTATCCTGGGAGACCTCAGAATAGTTCTAGAAAGGGCCTGTATTTGCTCATTTGTGCCTCTGTGGCTCCGAGAGAGGACCAGGGCTTCTCTTCACAGGTGGAACTCCTGGGCTGGTCCTGGTCATCATTCCTCTAGGACAAGGCTGCCCCGTGCCTCAGTGACGAGACCCAACTCAGTCCATTCTGCATCCCTGACACGGGGCTTCCCTTTCAAAAGGCCTTGCCATCTGCCATACCATCTTGCAATGTCAGCACAAACTAACAAATAAACATGCTGTGCTGATGTCTGCCAGGAGACTGGTGCACACTCCAGACTCCCAGAGCCAGTGCCTGCCCTACCAGAGCCCCACCTGTGTGTTCTGTCCACAGCCAGATGGCTGGGTTATCAGGAGTCAACATCTCTGTAGCTACTACAGACCCACAACATCTTAGCTGCACACCTCTCAGGAGAGGTTCAGGCCAGGATAGTCCAAACCTGGATGCACTATCTGGATGCACCTAAACTCCAAACCCACGATCTCTGCCCTAGAGTTCAGTAAAGTTGCTCAAAATGCCTCCTTTTAGGAAAGAAGAAAGAGAAAGAACCAGAAAGAAAGAATATCCCCCTTGTTTACTTCATTCTTCTGCAGGTAACCTTGTGATTCTGTGCTATTTTGGTGTTGACATTCTTGGGAGCTTACCGTAATGAGAAGCAAACACCACAAACTAAAATAACAGCATGAACCTAAGTGCAATTCCTGGATTCCCACCTAGAGATTGACTCATCTCGAAGGGCTGCTGGGTGTGTAATTCAATGTGACCTGTGTGGAATTAGCGAGGTGCTTGCAAAGAAGGGAAGGACAAGTGGGGGGAACAGTTCAAAAGACTCTGATTCCCACACACCATTTCCTCTGACTTTGTTCCTCTTAGCCTGATGCTAAGTCGGTTGCAAAACAAGGCTCAGCACTACCTCTAAAATCATGAACGTTCTCTGCAGTTTTTAAATCTTTCATACTCCAATGCCCTGTCCATTGTGTTGTCTTTAATCGCTTGCTGTAGCAATCACTTCAGTTACATGGTCGGTATCATGTAGTGGCAGAGTATGAACATACTGAGTGTTGTGCAGATACCAAGCAAGCACGCAGAAGATCAACAGGCAAGTGAGCATGTGAAACAGATGAAATCCACCAACAGGCCCAGGAGACTTTGCGTTCCACCTGATTTGAAGAGCAGTTGTCCCTCGGCCACCCCCACCTTCCCCAGGCCCCCCCATGGCATGTGCTTATACTTTGCTGCGCACTCAGTTCTATAGAGTAAGGCACTTCAGTAGGGTCAGCCAGTCGGATTGCTAAACCAGCATGAAAGCCTGACGAAAACCTGTCTGCAGTCCCTTAGACTGAATTGCGCTGATGCCTGGATGTTGCTTTGGAAGACAGCAGTCACCACACAGGGTTTTTCTGTTACAAAAATAGCCCATTTAATTTTTCAAAGCTCTGTCACAGTTTTATGGAGAGGAAGAAGTATTTTGCTCTTTTGAAACTTCATGACATTGGACTGAGTACAAAACGGAGGCAGACTTTCTCTTTAATGGCCATCCTGGAAAATGCTGTGTAGCATTCAGCCTATCCCCCTGCAGATACTCCTGCTATCTAGTTATATAATGCAACCCGAGATGCAAAAGGACTCTGTCTGAATTCACCTGATTAAATTATTAGCCTCATGTCCTGGCAAACATTTCACAAGGCTGCCTTGCAAGCTAGATAAATCTAATGCAAGGTTTCAGGTGTCAGAGCAACAGGAAAGAATATCCCAGTTTGGAGAGTTTGCTTCGAAACCGGAAGCACTCTAAGCCCATGGGAGTGTGAAAGCCACAAGTCGCTATTGCCTGTTGGGCAAAAACACCCCAGCCAGCCTGATGTAATGTCACCTGTCCCCTGGGGCTGCTAGGCCCTCAGTTCCTGAAGAAGGAGCTCTGGCATATTAAAGACATAGGGAGCAAGGTTGAGCTGCTGTGAAGGAACTGGTGGTTGGGGAGCTGTCACAGAGGTGTGCAGAGGGCTCCCAGACATACGGTGCCTCCTTGCTGAGCAGATCCATCCGTACCCCTGGCAAATGCGTGCTGCTGGCTGCAGCCTGCTCTACAGCCCGCTGTGCTCTGGACAGGCTGCTTCCTCACTGGCGCTGCACTCCCAGCAAGGACCACGGCGTGCCAGGCAGCACAACAGCCCTTTTCTCTCTCTCTGGGACACCCTAGCATGGCAGTGGGGTTACTGGGCTGTGTGGAAGGAGGATTGTGCATTCAGGTCATGCTTTCTGCTGGGGCTGCATTCCCCAGAGTGCATTGGACTTTAGAAAGTATCTCAAATTAGAAACTGGCCTTGCGGATGTGCAGAGTCTCTGGAAAGCTCTGTCCTACATCTACTTAACCTTTGGGAAGAGGAGCCACTCTTGACATGCTGCCCCTGGCACCTTCTGGCTCTCCTCAGGCACAAACACAAAGTTAACCTGGGGAACTTCTTGCCACAAGATGCAGACCCACTTTCCCATTGACCTCAGTCTCCAGCTCCCTGCAGACACAGCTCTATGTGTCACCACTGCGGCTTCAGATACCTCACAACTGCTTTGCAAAAGCTCCAGTGGGAATGCACAGGAGGGGAGCACTCTTGCCGGCCTTCATGCCAGGGAAAGGAGTGGCAACGACTGGAGTGTCCCAAGGAAATGAGTTCCTCAGCTCAAGGGCTCCCTCTGAGAAGTTTGCTCTGGAGGGCAGTCCTGGGAACTGGCCGAGAGGAACCAAGCAGGCCCAGTGCAATTGCCCAGCTGCCCCTGCTACTCTGTGGCATCACCTGGCAGTGCTAGTGGGCGCACTAGAGCCAGAAGTAGCCATAACCCAGCAAACCAGAGTTGTTAGAAATCAGGGGGAAAATCAGGGCTAGACAGACTTTGCAAAGATCACAGCAACCTCTGTGTACCAATGAGGATGGATCCATGTCTACAAGTTTCATCTTATGCAAAATAACCTGCAGAAAGAAGCAGTATAGCCTAATACAATTTATGTTGATCTCCCACAGGTGTGAAAGGGTTGCAGTGTCAATGGATATATCCTGAAGGTAGGAAATACATTTTCTGACTAAAAGGTACCTGGAAGTTGGCCTATGATGAGCTTTGTATTCATTTCACTTGCTGTAAATGTACTCAGTGGAGACAGATCTGCTGTTTTGTAAAAGGTTTTCCAGCTCACAAGCAACCCAAAGACTGAGTATTCAAGACAATCAATGTTACAAGCACTGCTTATGCTACACCCTGGTGCACTGCCAGGATCCCACACAGATCAACCTGACCCAGCTGGAGAAATCATTGAGAAATAAGAGAGAGAAGGAGAGAGAGAGAGAGAGAGAGAGAAGAAATCCCCAAATCCCCAGAAACACAATGTTAAACCCTCCCACCTGATCTGTAAAGCAAAAGCAAGCCCAGACCAAATATAAACCAAGGCTGCACAGCCAAAACAATCAGACTGCAGAAGGTCAGACAATCTGCAATGTGCATATCACAGCAGGGCAGACGTGCCTGCAGCCAGCTCACGGCAGGGAGGAGGAGCGATGTCTCCCTGCACGGACGCACTGGAGGTCCTCTTGGAAATCACAGGAATTGCTAGCCTGGAAGAAGCCAGTTGTCTATCTAGCCATATGCTGGCATCCCCATGCCTGACTATGGCCATCCCAGATGTGCCAGTAGCTCTGTTCCTCCCCTGCCCATGCTTGAATGTCACTGCCGTTTGCAGGACCTGTGACAGGAGTAAGGGAAGGGCTTCTTTCTGGACCCCAGCAACCTTATGCCTGAAGCAGGAGGACAAAAGTGCTAGAGAACTTTAAAGTTTGTGTTCAGTTCTTACTCACATAACATGTCTGATCCCTTTTAATCTTACTAAGCTAATAGTAAATCCTGCTGTAGCAAAAGCCCCAGCAATACCAAAAGATTTTTTTCTCCTACTCTTGCTAAAGGTATTGTTGTTTACTGTGTTTTTCTCATAACCGTTAGTACAAAGGTGTCCCTTTACCACACTGGCAGTAGGAAAAGCAAACATATTTGCCATGGAGCAGTTGTTTGGTTCTTCCAGGGTGGCTGGACTTGCAACATGTTCTTACTCTGTTAAAACGGGATTGTTTGTTGTGGTATTGGTTGGACTTGAAGGTATTAACACCTTCTGAAGTGGTTGCATGGGTAGTAGTCTCAAGAGCTTAGCAGTCACTATAGGTCTCAGCTTCAGCTCAGTCTCTGGTAGGAGTGTCTTCTCAGTGGTGTGGGCCCCAAGCCACTACTCAATAAATAGAGATCACCCTCACCCCAATCTTCCTGGGAATCCCATGATGATCCTCATATGGCAAATGCCATAGAGTATAGTTATTTCAGACTGGTTGGTGACATTCTTTCAAATGCTCTTCAAGGTGTAAGGAGTACCCCTTTCCACAACCCCATGCTAAGACAGTGTCTTCATCTGTGGATGTTAATGGCACCTCAAAGCCATTGCAGAGTGGCCAGACCACTGATACCACCACCTTCTCATGCTCCATCCATGGGAGATGGTCCAGATCACAGACCTGTCACAGTTCTGCCCCTGCCTGTATTGTGGATGGGACTTCACAAGCCTTGCAACAGTCAGGAATTGCTCTCTTTTCAGGCACAATTTTATCTTTCTTATGTTTTCAGATTCCAGTACCATCCTGAAAGACTTCAGCTGTTCGTCCGAAAGGAAGGATTAAAGCTGAAGTTCACAATTTCAGCTCCATTCTTTGCAACCCAGCTGAATCTCTCTCAGCTGTTCTTTACCAGATAATGCACAGCACTTTTAATTCAGAACAGAGAAGTTTAGCCTACGGTGTTTACAGTCATATGTTATCCTTACCATGACAACACAGAAGGGAGCGTTCCTCATATAATTGATAACCCCGGCATATCTTCGCAGAAACTCTGAAGTTTTCCACCTTGTGTTCCTGGATGAATTCCTGCCCAGCGCTTGTGTACTTGCTCTGTACCACAGTAAAAACATGAGGGACCATAGAAGCACAGTTGAATTTCAAAAAATTTCAAGTCCAAGACACACAGCTTATGTGCTTCCTGTCTTGGCAGGGATCTGATGGCTGCCCAAGAGCAAGCAGGCAGTTAGGCAGTTCATTAAGAAGTTTTGTAGCTTCTCCAAGGGGATATTGAATGCTTGCTTTATAGCAATCTTGACTCTGAAATAACAAGATATAACCCTCCCCCCCACAACCCAGAAGGACTATTTGTCTTGTGATTTCAGAATCACAAGATTATCATACAGGACCCAGTTATCATACAGGACCCTGACACAGAAGCGTCTGTCCTCCCACCTCCACAAATCCCTTTCTTCCCTGCATTCACATAGGTCCTGATACAAGATGGAGTTTTGTCTTCTCACACCATGATTGCAAAATTCCAATTACAGATGCTTGTGAGGGACTTTATGATGGGTCTGTACCCACCAGCTGCTTGAATCCATCATCGTATAGACCATATAGCTCTTAAAGCTACTGAGAAAGTTTCTGCTGACATGTTGCTATGTGCAGATCCTGACTTCGGGTGTGTGACCTTGGAGGCTGTGTTGACATGGGATGGATGATTCAGAAATGTCTTGGGATGTCAGTGTGATGAACCCCAGAAAGTACACTAACAAGTCTGATGCCTGGTGTTTGGATGGTCAGCTTATAATTAAGTATTGTTGACTTCCACAATATTTCATATTTTACTAGCTGCTGTAGGTGCTGAAACCAGGCACATGTTCAAGAATCACATCTTTATTTAAAGGCACAAGGAGGTGAAAGGGAGAAGGCTGTTCTAGCTCAAATGGGAGCCGATGAATTCTGAAATCACAAGACGAATAGTCCTTCTGGGTTGGGGGGGGGGGTCATATCTTGTTATTTTAAAGACAAGATTGCTATAAAGCAAGCATTCAAAAATCACACCATTGATGTTTCTGAGCAGCTTACAACCAGTGAATTGCAGTAGTCTAACTCAGAGTGGAAATGAAACATGACCTCAGACATACCCCAGGTGATAATCCAAGGGCAAGTGAATAGAAGTAAAGTACAAGAGTTGATTAAAAGTGAGTTTAGCCACATTTGTTCAATGTGTAGCAGGTATGGCCATGCACTTGGCTTGGGAATCTAGTTACTACAATAACAATAATACGAAACAAGGAAAAATAGGTGTGCCATGAGGTAGAAAAAGGGTGTAAGTAGTTGTACTTCACAAGCAGCAGCACCTAAGCCAGCAGGAACGCTTCCAGAGGGATGGCTTAACTCCATGCCATTACTTTATGCTTTGCAAATATTTGCCTTTAAAAATGACAGAATTTGTGGGTACTTGCAATTTGCTGCGACAGCTCCTACCAGTAGCTTTCCATAGCAAAACAAAATGGGGAAATGTGATTTCCTGAGGAAATTTCCATGGAAATATTGCAGGTAAAATCTGAATAGTTTACTAAATAATGTTACCTTTTGCACCATTAAAAATGTCTTGCTTCAGTGAAACTCATTTTCCACCTGGGCAAACTGACTTCCTTTTTCATGCTAAATTATGGCAAGGAAAAATAAAAAAAAAAAACACAGAAGGTTCTGCCTTATGAAAATCCTGCCTAAAACACAATTGTCCTCATTCATCCCCCTTGGAGGACAGCAATGATAATAGGCTTCTTTCCCCCCATCAACCACACAGACCTTGGGAGTTGGAAGGCCAAACCCATTAGGAAAAGAGAGTTGTGATATGTACATTTTCCTTTATTTGAAAGCATAAGCAGGAAATTTGGACACTGTTAGTTTTTGCCAATTTTAAAGTGCCAAGAACTTTTCAGGAGCTTTGCAGCTGGCAACTATGACTGAAACATTCAAAATGACATTTGGAGATCATTAGGGTAACAGCAAGAAGAAAGACCATAATGAATGATGATCTAACTAATGGGATTCATGTACTGAATAAATAAAAGAACAAATAGGCCCAGAACAAAACATTGTGTGTCTCTCACATATTACAGCTGAAAAAGTTGATTCAGTACTAATCCTAGTAATCACGCTAAGGTCAAGGAGAAATCTGCAGCCTTTTGCAAGGTATTAAGCTGACAAATCTGAAGAGGAGAGGCGGGCAGACAGGGCTGGGTTGCAAACCTACATGCCTCTTGGCCTCACAAAGGCATTGTTCTAGGTTTTCTGGCTTTGCGTTATAGTTGCCTCTCACTAGAGGATGTCCTTTCTGGAGGAAACTGTGGGAGATTCACTTCTGAAAAGGGGCTGTCTTGCCCTTTCTAAAACCCTAAATCCCTCCACTCCTAATTCTCTCCACCTGAAAATACACCCAGCACAGGTCTCTGCCCTCCCTCTTGACATGACACAAAGCCTGTGACGATGGGGAAAACGGAGGTAAAAATGAAGTCTTCCCTGCTCCTAAATTAGCACTGGGGTCAAACCAGAAGCTACAGGGTTGGGGATGATCTTGTCAACCCCAACTTCTTTCTTTTTTTATAGCTCTGGCCTAAGGGATGATATTAGAGTGGGGCATAATGATGGGCTGTGGCAGTGATGATAACCATGGTAGTGCTGCCTTTCTGTCAATAGGCATTGTTATTACCGATATCTTGTAGCTCTCACTCAATTGCCCTGTTCCCCCCACCATGCAGCTCTGCAAAGTCACAAGATCATAGAGTCACAAAATAGTTGGGGTTGACAGGAACATCTGGGATCATCTAGTCGATCCCCCTGTTCAAGCAGGGTCACCTAGAGCAGGTTACCCAGGACCGTCTCCAGTCGGGTTTTGGATACCTCCAAGGATGGAGACTCCACAACCTCTCTTTGACAAATACAAGACTTTTCAGCCCCAGACTTGCAAGCCCAGTTGCTGATAATCACTAAACAAAGGTTGCTATGATGCCAAGCAGTGATGCTGCAGCAAAAGAAGACCAAGAACCCACTTGGACACATGTGCTAAGACCCCTGTCTCTTCAAGGTGCAGTAAGAGTGAAATGATTACCACACAAAATGAGAGTCCTGTCCATGCATGGCCTGCCTGGGAGAAAGCCCGGTGCTTCCAAAGGGTTAGTACCCTCAAGGTCACAGCAGCAGAGGCTGACGTAAGGCTGTAACCTTGGCAGGGTGGGAGAGGGGGAGAGCATGGTTTCCATTTTGTGGAATAAATAATCCCCAAGGCTTCCCTGATAAGAGGGGCTGCATCAACAGAGAACTTTATTCAGAAGGTTAATGGATTGATTGAATCATTCCTGAGATCATCTATTAGGTTGATGCTTGCTCATGAAAGGGAGTTTCCTGAGTGTATGCTGCACATCAGTGAATCAAATGTACTAAGAAAGAAAGACACATGCCTGGAGAGAAAAGAAGCCTCAAGCAAAGCCTGACACTGAACAACTGGACAGAAGCATATAATAATGGAAGGCAAGTTGTGAATGCTACATTATCGAAATAAAACAGAAGAGGAGATTTAGGGAGACAAGGGGGACATGTGGCAAGAATATAAGAACTACCATYTTATTCCTTCCCAAAATAGGCCATAAATATTCCATGGGACCTTTCATGACAGCAAAGTGGTCTGAGCCTGATTTTCATCCAGAATGAAGTGTCTTAAACGCAGTGTCAGGATGGGAGCTCAGTACCAGCCTGGAGGAAGAATGCCTCCTGTTGGACCTCTGTACTGCACATCCTGCCACAGTGAAGTTTCCCCCAGAGCTCCCTTTGCCAGCATCTCACCTTACGCTATGACTGCTGAGCTTGTGAGTGCTGTGAGGAAGCATTTCCAGATGCAGCGCTCTGCAGCTGGTGGCCACCAGTGCTCACAGTCTCAGCTCAACTCCCAGGTGCCTGCCTTGCAAAATCCCCCATCATGCTTGGCACTAATTGGTGCCCTTGTTAGGAGGCTTATCAAAGAACTAGAGAGCTGGACAGGGTCATAATGGCTGAATTATCTCCTTGTTCCCGGAAGTGACCCTGCTGAGCCGAGGCTGAGGCAACTTGACAGATCGCTGTAGTGGAAGCTGATGCTGCCCCACCTCATGTTGTAGCATTTCTGGACATAAAGAGGACTTAAGTCTCCAGGGCTGTTTATTTAGCACAATATACTGCCAGCACAACATTTACTGTAGCAAAAACAATAACTGTGAAACCCTGTCTGTGTAAAGAACCACCTTCATTGGGACTCACTAACAAGGGTTCACAGTTGTCTCTACAGCTGAGTGGTGCCTTAAAAAACAGAACTAACACATAAGAGTTTAAAGTTTGCCCATAGCATTCAAGGACAGGTCTGAAGGGAAATGTTGACTATGCAGATGCAATTCCTACAGGTATGCGTCACTCCCCAACAACATCAGGCTTCAGACGTATCTTGAATGATAGCCTAAGCCCACTCTGGCCAGAGAATATGGTTCCCTTCTGTGCTGTGAGTACAAGGTGGGAAGCAGCAGGTTGATTTCCTGCTGCTATGATGAGTTATAAGGAAGCAGATTGCCTGTGAGTAAGTGAGTATGGTTTTACTGTAGATATTTACCGTCTTTATTATTATTAAAGTGTACATAAGAGGTTAAAACAGAGGGTTTCCTGAACTGCGCTAGGATCCAAGAAGTTAGCTAGTGTATGTTTACATCTATCTTTTCTTTGCCTTAGGCATAGTTTCTGCTGCTCTTCCATGGACACAGACAAACACACTTTCAGTGCTGTACACCTGGGAACTTCAGGAGCACTCCTTAAGGCAAAACAGTAGATGGTTCAGTGTGCCCAGTCCTCATTTCTCAGCTGCTCTGACTGCCTGTCCTATGCTTTGGAGGCAGTGATGATGGAAGCGAGAGCTGGACTGAATACAGCCAAATCTCTGTTCATGAGCACTGCATTTAAACCTGAACTGCTGCTATATTTGCTCGTGTTTAGACCCCTTATATGTAGTTAGGGTAGGCATTTGTTCCTAAATTGGAAGGTTCAGATCTCCTTTTGATTACTGAGATCCATGCTCCTGTTTGACACCAAACCTAAACTGGGGTGTGGATTCATTCACATCCTCCTCCTCTGACTTTCAGAGTGAAAACTCCATTGCCTGATGTGAAAGCCTCATTGTCTGAGGCATTTATAAAACAGAATGGGCATGGAGAATCCATCCGATGGTATTCTGCTCAACAGTGGCAGATCTGACAAAACCCCTCAGCAGTGTCAGCTGGGATTAAATAAAAGCACCTGGTAAACTCATCAGCCATAAGGTTGTAAGGTCAAGGAGGAGATAATCCCTCTGAGCCATGTCAATGGAACAAGCTTATTTCCAAGCTCTCCCTTTCAGTGGTGGGGTCAGAGTTCCACCAGCACTGGAGAGGAAGAGTATTCCCATTCATCCTTGCTGCCTGGTGTCTCTTAATGCCAGCTTTGACTCAGCCCCCAGAAGAACCCACCAAAAGAAGCTGTGTTCCCCTCTCCAGGGTTTTACCATCTCCAAGGAAGATTTCAGAAGAAAGTGTGCCACATGAAAGTAGGAATATCAATGACTCCCTTTGGAGCTGTGCAGAACAGCATGTCCTACAGCATCTTCCTGCCTTCAGGGCCAGTCTTCCTCTGAAGGTGGGCCTGAGATTTGCCATCTTGTGAAATATAATCAGGATATTTCTATGCTGTTCCTGTCATGCAGCCTTGAGTTCAGGGACATCTTGAATTCTGTGCTTGATTTGCCCTGCTTTGATGTCCCTCATTGGGGGCGTTGATTAGAACAGTGAAAGTAATTGTAGCTGCCCTTTGGTTTAGAGTGTTATTTATCTTCTCAGCCAGTTTAGTGCATTGCTTTCACAGGCCTTCCTCCTCCTCTGCAAAGTGCAGCCCTGCCCAGAAAGGTAAGAATGGCTCTTGGTTGCACAGATTACATCTGCTGGCCAAAAGATAAAATAAAAAGCTTGGGCTGGCGTAGTCCAGCAGCTTCACAGAGGGGTTCTGTGTCCTTTGCATGCCTTATCAAAAGAAATGAAGGGGGAAACATAATCAGCTACACTCAGAGGTGGCTTTCTAGGGATCTTATGTCACTGCAGTGGAGAAGATAATGGAGGTGGCACTGGGGTTTCCTGTTGTTGCTCAGCAGAGCAAGAGGAAAGATGTGCTGCCTTTCCTCTAAACCCTCATGTTTCAATCCAATGACAGATTGTTTCCATCTTTGCAGCTGTGCTGGCTGTGAGATCAGTCAGTCCCCTTGGATTCTGCAACAAAATCCTGCTCCAAAAGGCTACATATTATTTGCTTGAACTTACCTGAAATTCTGCTTTGTGCCTATTGTGCAGACATATGCAACAGCCTTTCCTGTTAAGTCTGGTTGTGCTGTTTTGGGGGTCTCTTGCCCTGTTTCTCGTTTTGAATCAGGTAGACATGGGAGGTGATGTATTTGTTTCATCTCTGGAGCTGCAAGAAGAAATTTTGTTTTAGCTTGGCAGCCTCACTGGAAATTAATTTAGATTCAGTGAAAAACAAATGTAAATTTTGGGGGCTTTAACTCACAGGGGGAGGGGGGAATCAGTCTTATTGTTTTCAGTTGACACAATGTTCCATGTTATCCAAAATGAAATACTTTGCTATAGACACATGCAAACAAAAGCAAAGAAGGGGTGGGTTATGCAACTGCAGGAGGAAGGAGCAGTTATTGTCATCACTGCCTTTTATCTTTTATGGAGGGGGCACTGAGGGGAAACCCAGCTCCAAAGACCCTGGAGCCTGGTGCAAGGCTTGGTGAAATTCAAGCTCTACCTGAAATCAGGCAGCTGGCTTGGACATGGGACTCTGACATCCCCTTGCCCAGGAGGAAGTCCCACTTTCTAAGGGCTTCTGGACTAGGCTGCCCTCCACCTTTCCTGCTGAAACTATTCTCATTTAAATCATAATTGAGGCAGCAAGCATCCCTCTCTAGCCTGCTGGATTAGGGGACTGTCCTAGCAGGAGGGATGCATGTGCCTTGCTCCCATGATGACCTGTTTTATGTCAGGAAGAACCCAAGATAAGAGGCAAGATGGAGAGCCACTCTTACATCTTGGGGTGGTCCTTTGTGTCCTGCTGCCTACAGCCACACTCCAAACAGCAGAAGAGGCAGATGTGAATCTTCCAATGCTAGGCTGAGAGTTTAACCTGGGTATCCTACTCTCGGAGGCTAGAGGTAAGGATACAATTCGAACAGTACTACCTCTTCTTGCAGATTTCTCAAGCTAACCCCAATTTTTTTTTTCCCAGCTAACATCATTCATGAAATGCAGTACTAATGTGTGAATAGTTTCAGGACAACTAAAACCACATTTACAGAGAATGTATTATTCTCTGGAAAAATAATAATTGTTCAGGTCTATTCATGAACACACACTTGCAGAATTAGTTCCATATATCTGGGAAGGAATCTTTTCAATCTCTCTCTTTCAAAACAGAGCAATGGTTGGCTATAAAAACTGAGCAGAAAAAATAGAATGAGATGCAATTGTAAGTTMTTAGAATATAATGAAGAAAAAATCAGTCACATTGGTGCTCTTATCAGCGATATTAAGGAAAATGCAACTTGATCAAGCTGCATCAAGCTTCTTCCTAAATTTAACCTATTTGCCAATGGTTTTGCTTATGCAAAGAGGATGTGCTGGGTATTATAGGACTGTCTTTGCTTGAGTTATGTGGCTATGGGAATTCACTCAGTATGTGCTGTGGGACCCATGCTGTGCTCCATGGTGCAAAGTGTGGGACACATGTTTGGCRAAGGACAGGCTCTGTCCTCAAAGAGCTCACAAGCTAAGTTAGAACCAGCTGCAGCAGGTGGCTGAGGGACCAACAGGCAGTTCATGATGGGATACAAGGCAGCAGCTAAGTGTAGGGACCTCAGATGGCCTCCTGTATGAAAGGCTTGGGTGTGTCTAGACTGTATTGCACGCCGCACAAATGACCTTGTTCCTAAGAGAAATGAGTAGTAGAAACAGAATGTTTATCCAGAGAGCCACAAAAATGCAGGAGGCATGAAGGGAAGAAGAGCTTTGATACAAGGAAAAAATATTGCCACAGCAGTTAAACTTTGGATGAGAGCATGAGGAGAGGAAACAGAAGTACACAGTAATACCAGGTGATGCCAACTAGCACTCCTGCTTCCTTTTCACATAAAGCCAGATCAAGGGACACTTATTATCAGGAGAAGACAGAGTCTAAAGGTTAAAGAAAATACTTTTTTCTGGAAATGCAAAAGGTACTTGTAGAGGGGTCAATATTGCAGAATGTTACTGATGCAAATAGTTTAGATAGAAAGAATGGTTAGACACGGGATTAAATTCATCCTTGGTGTACCTCAGGGAATGGACCATGTCTTAATAAGGCATGAATAATAGTATGTGCAGTTACAATACATAACGCTAGCAATGCATGTGTCTTCAAAGCCCAGGCTAGCCAGAATGAAATCACAAGGACTATCAATCCCCAGCTGCAGGGCATGAAATAATCCACCATGAAAGGGATAAGTTATCCCTACTGGTGTGGTATTTAGGTGAATTAGGAAGGGTTTTGCACCTTCCCCTCAAACATTCAGTAYAGTTAGCTGCAGATAGGCTATCAGATCATGTGGACAATCACTTTTTCCTAATGCAACAGACCTTTTTTGCCTCCTGTTCCCCAATAGGCTGATCCCAGGAACTTCACACACAGCCTCTCACAAGTTGGTTTCTGATGACATTTTTGGCAGAAGGGTGATGTATTTGGCTATTTGCTTTCCCTTGGGATCTGGTGGGCAGGATGGACTTCATTAGAACAGTGCTGTTAAAGGAGAGGATTCCTCAGAGCATTAACCTAGGTAGTATTGTTTCTTCTGATTAACAAATTGCTAGCAGCCAAACAAAACATTGCAAAACAAAACAGGACAGAGCATGTGCTGCACTTAGAGAGGCTGATCTTGTTTTGACAAGAACCTAAAGCCAGTGCTAGCAGAGGGCAAAGCAGAGAGAACAAAAAGCTTTCTTCTCCTCTGGCCAGGTCAGATAATGTCGGTCTGACAGCTTATAAGCCCATCTCTCTGTGCAAGATTTCTCTTGCATCTTAGGATCTTGGGGAGGGGGCATTGCTCTCAAACCCATTGGCAGATGAATTCTTCTAGTTAGTCTGAGTGTTGATCCTGTACATTAGAGATGCACTTCATTAAATGGAAGGTAGTTGTCTCTCCTCATATCTGGTTGTCTGCAGCTTGGGGAGTATCTTCTTTCCTTTGGGCTTTTTCCACTTGCTTGGCATTTCATTTCCACTACCTAGGTCACTCATGGCTCATCCAGCCTTTGTATTGAACTTCCATGCACACAAGGGTGATCCTGTCTGCATCACCCAGGCACTGGCTGTGGTATTTCACTAGGGAGCAGGGAGTTACTCTGCTTTTGCTGTTGCCATGAGGGTCCCAGGAAGTATTAGTTGCTTGGGATCTGCCTGGACCATGCTGAAGATGGCTCTGCCGAACCGTCTAGATCCCAAACTGGCTATTAAAAAGGACATTCAGCAAACTCTCCTCCCTTTTACCCCGTCATCCCTTGGGGGGATGGGTAGCGTCCCCCCTAACCTGTTTCTCAGCTGGAGCTCTCCGTTTGCTGTGTAGGAGAAGCAYAGTACCTGTGCCTGCCCTGCCCTGGGCTCTTCCCCACCCGGGGTCCAGCCCAAAGCTAACTGATGGCCTGTGCTGTGGGCGAYTGGGACCTCAGGAGCCCCTTTCACACAACCCTACAGTCTGCTGAGCTATTCCAGGTGAAAGTGGCCCTTGGACACCTGCAGTGCAGAGATAYGGTGTTAGAAGACAACAGTTGCTACTTCCAGCACTGGATGATGTCAACACACCAGCAAGTGAGGCTCACAAACCATGAGGCAACCAGAGCCCAGACCCCTCTTTTGGCTTCATTTTCATTGAGACCTCAGGAAGCAAAGACCAATGGTGGACAAAGCAATACGCAGTGTCCTTGCTGTTAGTGACTAGCTAGCTAGTTGCTAGTCAGGTAACAAGTTCCATCCCCACAATTTTGCCATCTGTGTAACTCCAGGCTAATGTCTCCAGTCCTGACCCCGGTGTTTCCAAGGTTCAGAGAGCACTCAACATGAGAGAGTAACAAAAAGCAAGTGTGAGTACAGCTATTATCAAGAATAAAAAGAGTAAATAAAGAGCATGGCTTTCTTCATGAATGTGATTTACTGCCTGCCCCAACCCTCATGACAAAGAGATACTATCTTCTCTAGGGACACTTCTTATTGAGAGAGGAAAAAAAAAAACAAATGGATGGACTGAACTTATTTAGTGTTAACTGCTGCATGATGCACTGTTTAATTACATGAATGTAAACTTCAGCAAAGACAAGTCTGGAAGGCAGGCGGGTCATTCTTCTAGTATAAAGGTAGGAGGAAGGTAAGGGCAGGCTGGAAATAACATAGAATTAAAGAGGACAGTTTGGGAGGATTTCTGAAGAGATAAAGTAGTTTTAATGGTGTGACTAATTTCACTGACCTTTCACTGGAGATGGATTTGTCTTTTCACTTTTTTTTTTTTTTTTGGACCTCATACATAGATCAGCCCATTTAGCTGAGATCATTTCAGCTCTAGGAAAGCAATCACAAAGCTAGCCTGAGATGATAGATATTTGAATTCAAAAATGATCTTTTTCTTTGACACAAGAATTGGGTTTCACAAAACTATTAATTTCCTAACACAATACATCACAAGATACTGGGCTGTATCCAGAAACTGGCCTGCTGGCTTCCTGTCTCTTATTGTGCAGCATTTCTCTGTTCTGTTTCCTGCTTTCTTTTCACTACACTAGTTGCTGTTATTATTTCTTTAATAGAATTCATTCACACACCTGCACCTGACTTTATTTTTACAGCTCTCTCTACCTACAGCTGTTGTGCTGAGTTTAATTATGATGTCTCAGCCAGCTCATGATAGGAAAAGGACCAGAACGGCTGTCTCCAGTTAACAGTTCTAGTCCCCTGCTATTAAAGACAAGTGCATCGTGTCACATCCTTCATTCACACAGTGAGCTCCATCATCAAGAAGCTTTTAAAGTAACCTTTTTGTCTTATTGCTAGAAGCTTGTTCTCCACCTCTCCTCCCACCATGGGAGTCTGATTATTTCTACGTCTCCCACTGTGCATTGCTTTGTTTTCACAAAGGTGCATAAAGAGATGGCTTCTTAAAAAAACTCCTTTTATAAGTTTGACATGTAGTTAATTCTTTGTTGTAGGTGATTAATCTCCTGGCAGAGCATTCAGAGCAGGATAATATACAGAGTGATATGGAGCAATTGAAGCTGATGTTGACTTAGCCCCAAAACCAAATCAATGCCAAAGTACATGACTTCTGATCTGCTTTCCAATACATCAGTAAAGGCTACAGGATGAAATGCATCCTGGTGTTTGAATGGGATTTAACAACTACCTCAGCATTGTGGTATCTCACTATAGAGAGCTGAATTTCACCCACAGGGAGTGCACACTATGTGCAACATTCTGCCTTGGGCTTTTAAAGACCATTTCCAAGCACTGCTGAGCCAGACTTTCTTTGGAGTTACAGAAATATATGCTGCCTGTGCTGATGCACCATAAGTCATTGTTCACTAATACTCCATGGCTTTTCATGTTGGTGAAAGATTCTAGAAAGCAGATGAGACAAGAATTTACTTACAACCAAGAAAGGTGTGAGATGCAGATGGGAAACAATTCCAGAAAGCCAGACCTTGCTTGGACTGTTCTTCTTTTTTTTAGCTTTTGGAAGTGCCTAGACCCCAGGCTACCATAACCTGAAATTCTCACAACCTTCTAGGGAATGACACTCATGGAAATTTCACACTGGCTCAACATTTCAAACATGCTCAGGTCACTGGACAGTTTCTACTTGACCAACAGCAAATTCATCAATAAGAAGCATGTAACCAACCACAAATACCTGTCACCAATATTATGTGCCTGGGAGGTACAAATCATATGCTGTCATTTTCCAGTCTGGCATTAAGTCAATATCTAAACCAGATGCAGTGGTGGCATATGATATTTTTGTAACAAGCCACCCAAATAGATTAATGATCTTGGTTTCATAGTAAACAAGACACATGGGAACTCATCATGAAAACACTCCCCCTTGCAGAGGCACGTGGAACATGAGCATTCACAATCAGCTATTCATTACAGAGGCTTTTGAAACTGTGAATAATTTCTACCCACTGGGAGAAATTAGAAGCACAGTATCTGCTTCCACACAGGTGACTGGAGGAGAAGGGACCCACTCACGGAAAGTAACACATTTAGTTCTGTCATTTGCTTCATTGTCGCAGAGGAGTTCAGAACCTTTCTGAATGCATGTGCTTCCACTGCAAAAAGAAGGAATTCAGCCCATGGTAGGAGCATCAAAGAATAGTGAGTAAAACTAGTTCAGGATTTTAATTAAACAACAGCAAAACCAAAAGTTACCAAAACAGGCGCATTTTTGTGGACAAAACTAATATTTCCACAGGAAATCCATGTTAGACTTTGGGGGGATTATGTCAAACAAAAGGTTTTTTTGACTTCCAGTTGTTGAAAGCCAAACACAATTACATTCTTAAGAGCTGGGAACTGAAAATTGCAACACAGACCTGGGAAACTTTGCTTTGCAATCAAAGTAGTTTGTTGCAAGGCTCCCCAATAAAAAAATAAAAAACTTCTAAGTAAAGTTTCAGTATAAACTTTGACAAAAAAGCTTACAGAAACAGCAACCAGCTGAGGTTGCAAGTCACATGGCAGGTCTCAAAGTCCAACAGCTCTTCACACAACTGAAGTTGGTGGTCACTACAGGGTCATGACAACTGAGCTCATTTGCAGTCAATCCAGAATCCCTTGCAGAGGATCTCAGAGTTGCAGCACAAAAGAGGCATACTTATCTTCCTGTTAGAGGAAGTTTATATAACTAAGTCAACAGAAAAATAGAAGCATGGGATGACTAGAAAGCCTCAAAGGATCAAGGATTAAATGAACAAACAAATCTACCCTACCAGTCCATCACAGTGTGTAGGCAGACTACAGTGACTTATTGCATTCCTCAAGACRTCAGAAACCCAAGTGTATGTATACCAATAATATTATCAATGTGGGGCAGCAGACCGCTGCACATCCTCCTTTTCTACAATCTCCAGTACGGCTTTCCATGTTGTCCAAGCAACCAGAGTTTCTGTTCAGCAAAATACTTGTATAAGAGGCCACTTGGGAGGAATATAGGAACGTTGTCAGAGTATGCAGGGATGCGATGAGGAAGGCTAAGGCCCATTTGGAATTAAATCTGGCTAGAGATGTCAAGGACAACAAGAAGGGCTTCTTCAAATACATCAGCAGCAAGAGGAAGACTAGGGAAAATGTGGGCCCTTTGCTGAATGGGGTGGGTGCCCTGGTGATGAAGGATGCAGAGAAGGCAGAGTTACTGAATGCCTTCTTTGCTTCAGTCTTTACTGCTCAGGCCAGCCCTCAGGAACCCCAGACCCTGGAGGCAAGAGAGAAAGTCTGGAGAAAGGAAGACTTTCCCTTGGTGGAGGAGGATTGGGTTAGAGATCATTTAAGCAAACTTGATACCCACAGATCCATGGCYGCTGATGGGATGCACCCACGAGTGCTGAGGGAGCTGGCGGATGTCATTGCTAAGCCACTCTCCATCATCTTTGAAAGGTCATGGAGAACAGGAGAGGTGCCTGAAGACTGGAAGAAAGCCAATGTCACCCCAGTCTTCAAAAAGGGCAAGAAGGAGGACCCAGGGAACCACAGGCCAGTCAGCCTCACCTCCATCCCTGGAAAGGTGATGGAGCAGCTCATCCTGGAGGCCATCTCCAAGCATGTGGAGGACAAGAAAGTGATCAGGAGTAGTCAGCATGGCTTCACCAAGGGGAAATCATGCTTAACCAATCTGATAGCCTTCTATGATGGAATGACTGTCTGGATAGATGAGGGGAGAGCAGTGGATGTTGTCTACCTTGACTTCAGCAAGGCTTTTGACACTGTCTCCCATAACATCCTCATAGAGAAGCTCAGGAAGTGTGGGCTAGATGAGTGGACAGTGAGGCGGATTGAGAACTGGCTGAATGGCAGAGCTCAGAGGGTTGTGATCAGCGGCGCAGAGTCTAGTTGGAGGCCTGTAGCTAGCGGTGTCCCCCAGGGGTCAGTACTGGGTCCAGTCTTGTTCAACTTCTTCATCAATGACCTGGATGAAGGAACAGAGCGCACCCCCAGCAAGTTTGCCGATGATACAAAACTGGAAGGAGTGGCCGATACACCAGAGGGCTGTGCTGCCATTCAGAGAGACCTGGACAGGCTGGAGAGGTGGGTGGAGAGGAACCTCATGAAGTTCAACAAAGGCAAGTGCAGGGTCCTGCACCTGGGGAGGAATAACCCCATGCACCAGTACAGGTTGGGGGCTGACCTGCTGGAAGCAGCTCTGCGGAGAAGGACCTGGGAGTGCTGGTGGACACCAAGTTAAGCATGAGACAGCAGTGTGCCCTTGTGGCCAAGAAGGCCAATGGTATCCTGGGGTGCATCAGGAAGAGTGTTGCCAGCAGGTCGAGGGAGGTGATTCTCCCCCTCTACTCAGCCCTGSTGAGGCCCCATCTGGAGTACTGCATCCAGTTCTGGGCTCCCCAGTACAAGAGGGATGTGGCACTACCGGAGCAAGTCCAGCGAAGGACTACAAAGATGATTAGGGGACTGGAGCATCTCTCTTATGAGGAAAGACTGAGAGAGCTGGGCCTGTTTAGCCTAGAGAAGAGAAGGCTGAGAGAAGATCTTATTAACGTGTACAAGTATCTGAAGGGAGGGTGTCAAGAGGATGGAGCCAGAGTCTTTTCAGTGGTGCCCAGCGACAGGACGCGAGGCAACGGGCACAGACTGAAACACAGACAATTCCATCTGAACATGAGGAAATACTTTTTCACTGTGAGGGTGACAGAGCACTGGAACAGGTTGCCCAGAGAGGTTGTGGAGTCTCCTTCTCTGGAGATATTCAAAACGCGCCTGGATGCAATCCTGTGCAATGTGCTCTAGGTGACCCTGCTTGAGCAGGGGGGTTGGACTAGATGATCTCCAGAGGTCCCTTCCAACCTCAGCGATTCTGTGATTCTGTGATTCTGTGAAGAGTCTTACTAAAGATTTAAGATAAGTATGCCCTTCAGTATTTTTATCAATACCAACAAGATGTGAGCAGGTCCCTGAAATGAAGGCAGTGCTTTGCAGAACTGAGACTACTGTCAGCAATAAAGTGGACCACACTTACACGGGGCCCTGGGGTAAGCAGATGGGTACCTGGGACCTGCTTGCTGTTGCACTTCCCAAGCAACTACAGCCAATACGCTCTGCCTACCAGGCAGACAAATAGGATGGAGGAGCCACTTCAGCCCTTGCTTAGCCTCAAAGATGCCAGCTGGGGTTTCAAAGACAGGAGATGCTCTTCTACACCTCACAGAAGTTGCTTGGTTTTGTGCCACGGCTGAGGAACTGCACGCGCCTTTCCTCAAAGCCTACTGCAATACCTGTGCCATTCCTGCATCTCAGGAGCAATGCTAAGTCTCGAAGAAGCTAGATTTACTTTCCTTCTCTCATCACTGCTGTATTTGTGGGATCTCTCTAAGGGTCTAGAGCTTTGCATGTGGAAATAGCCTTAAAAATCTGTGCTGATCATAACCAAAGTGAATGTTTGTCAGTGTCATTTTTGAGGGAGTAAAAACAACACCAGTTATTCATAGTCTTAGTCCCCTTCCTCTCTCTTACTTCCCTTTCCTCCCCACTACACTTTCCGCCCTTATGATACAGAAACAGGACTGTAGATTTCTGATCCATCAAGGACTTTACTGTAGGTCTCTCCACCCATCCAGCAGCAATGCTGACTATCCATGTTGTTTCCAAAAGATTTGTAATAAAACTTTTAGAATTTCAACCAATCCAAGGCTTTTTTGTGTGAACTGTAAGCTCTTTGAGGCAGGGAATGTCTGTGTATTTATACAGTGTTGAAAACAATGGGGCTATTCTTGGTTTATCATTAGGCACTGCTGTAACAAATCTAATGACAACCAGTCTGAACTTCCTGCTCCAGCCCATGCCCCAACATGAAGATTTGTAAGATATCAGAGACCACTGCTGGCAATCCCTCTACGACATGAAAGAACACCCACCTCCGACATCAAAAATTAGAACATCCTTGTCTGAAAAAATTCATTCACATGATAATATCTGCACACTGTGTTCTGCTCAGAGGGAGAAATGTGTTTATGAATGCAGGTGAGAAGCTCACTCACAGATGTGAATATGAAGAGGTTGTGCCACGCGGTTAACTTTATTCTGATGTTGTCAGATCTGGTAACCTTGGGTACCGATGATATCAGTCAAGTGTGTATCACACATGTAATCCTGGATACCAAGGTCATCCATGTTAATTTGCACAGACAAAACCAGGCATTGGCATTAGCTGATTCTGGGTTCATTGGTTACAGTTAGAGGGACCCAGGCAAAGAAAGATAGAAGACTACAGGCTGCTCAGAGTTCTGGGATTACAATGAGAGGACCCTGGAGAGTTCGCTACAGAAAAGCCTCATAAATCTGAGGTTATCATTTTGCTATGTTTGACAGCCTTCCTTTAGAACAAAGCTATCAATTACAAAGGGCATTCACAATAGCTGGTGAAGGATCTCAGGTGCTTCTGCTCCCAGGAGGCAGATGACACATCAGTCAATGTGCCTCATTGTCACTGATAGCTCTGATTTACTCCACTAAGCATCAGTCCTGATTTGGTCTCTCCCCAGATGACATAGCGGCTAGATTTAGCTGGTGAGTACACGTCTTATCTATCATAAGTCCTATAAATAGTTGTCATATCCATGTACAGTATCTTGCTAGACTATTTACAGCATGATCCAAAGCCCCCTGAAGCCAATAGAAAGGATGCCGTTTACCTTAAAGGGCTTTGGATCAGGCCATCATAAACTCACCTCTAGGGTATGTGACCATGTTCTCCCAGGCCCATCACAATGCGCATGGCAAACTGTGGTCTGTAATAGGCTTCCATTTGGACCTACAGCATTTTCTGGCTATGGGGAAATTGCAGTGGGAGAGAGAAGAAAAACACAGAACAAAAACAGACAGTTATAGGACAGCAGTTGGAAGGAGTCTATCATCTGCTTTGGTACATTTTCCTGCCCATGATAAGGGAAAGATTAGAGAGAAAGAAAAATGAATGAGTGCAAGGTGAGAGCAGGTTAGGAGATAGCTGGTGGGAGGCACCATGTTCAGTGGCTTGAAGTCTGTTGTCTATACTGAGATGCACTGGGTGAGTATATTCAGGGCTCCTTTTCTTTGTTTAGTATTTGTTATCGTGTCTTCTACCTCAAAATGGGAACAGCAAGTCCTGAGTGGGGGTGTCTACTCTCAGTGATTCTGCATGGGACATGTACCAGCAGAACTAGGTTGTGTAAACTTCCTTCAGTGAAATTCTTGCAACAGATAACATTAAGCTTTCTACAGCAGCAGGGAAGAGGGGACAGGAAAGATGTCCCAGCTTCGAGGACTGGGTGACTGTTCTCTCTCTCCCCTTCCATCTCTGGCTTACTGTATCTGAGCAGTCAGATGTAAACAGCCACGGAGGACAGCATCCCCAGTACAGTGCCTAAGGACTCTACTATCAGAATAAGACTCCTTGTGCTTAGTGCTATACAAAGAGAATGGAAGGACAGCCTCAGCTCAGGCAAATTACAATCCAAATATAAATAAAAGGCAGAAGACTTGAGAGGATGTGTCAAGAATGAGACTGTTTTGGCCAGCAGAGTACACTGCTAGTCTCATCTTCCTCTGCATGGGACTACAGGCAGGGAGAAGGGCCCTGCAGGGTCTCCCTTGCTCCCCACGTCTTGCTGGTGGGACCAGGGTTTCAGAGAGATCCTCAGTGTCACACTCAGCCCTCACAAGGCCCAGAAAGTGGACCCTGAGGGGAGTGGGGAGCTGAGGCCCCTTGAGACTCACCTGTGTCCTGTGGGCAGTGACTGCCCACCCAGGTGGTGGGCACAGGGTGGAGGAACCTCTGCTCCAGCAAGTTTATCCCCAGCAACATATGCTCACCAGAGCTGGAAACAGGACCTCGGTTCCACCATTACCCCATCAGCTGGCCTTTAAACCCATTCCTCAGGGAAAGCTGGAAACTGGGAGAAAGTGGGTAGAAAAAAGATGGTGGTGAGGGTGAGAACTGAGGAAAGAGAAAGGAGAAGGGAAAACAAAAACAGAGTAGAGACAGGAGAGCCAGAAATCTTCACTGTAACCAGTTAAGCAGTAGCAAGGGAGAACTAACAAAAATCAAGATGAATGTGGGAGAGCTGGAAGCTGCTGAAGGTGGGGAAAGGGCATGCACAGGGTAAATGGGTAAAAGAGCAGGGTGAACAGCTTGCACCTCGAGACAGGCGTGAAAGCTGGCAGCAGAAAAAATCCCAAAAGGCAGCATAAGAAGTCAAGAAAAGAGGTCAGGAAGACGGAGTGGAAGAAAGGGGTGCCAGAGGTGCCGGATGCTGTGGAGAAAGTTGTACGAACTCCCTCCCCCAGGACTGGCAAACCTGGGCACTTAGAATCGATTTGTGCCCTGAAGCAGCAGGGTTAATTTCTTTTTCTGTTGCAATCCTAGCTAGGGTAACTGAGGATATTATTATTCATATAAGTATCTAATAAAGGATACAGTGTGGAGCAGCTGGAGCGGAGCTGTGAAAGGTGAATGATGTTAATAATGTTTTTATTGAGGACCCAGCACTGAGTTTAGGTCTTTTCATGCTCATCTGTCCCACAAATGAGACAAGATGCAAACAAATAAAAATGCATGATTCTGCTGGAGACTGTTCCTTGGCAATCAGGAGAAGGCGGGTAGCTGGACACATCCCTTGCTGTTGGCAGCATCATTTAGCCCTTTCCACAGAGAGGACATCATTCCCATTACAAGAACCTTGATTCATCAGTCAGGTTTTTTGTGTCAAAAAGTGGCCACAGTTGCCTAGCTTTTATGAGTGGGATTTTTCACAAAGTGGGAGACAGCTCAAGCACCTCAGACAAATCCAAGCCAATCCTGAGGCAATGCACTCAGGTCATTCTGGAGAACATCAGCCTACATTTCTGCAGGACTATGGGGTCAGAGTCTTTGCTGTATCAATCCCTGAACCCTTGGAATACAAAATGAGAGGGGGATGACTTACTATCACAGGTCACATAGTCCACTGGCTTTAATACTGCAGAAGTTACTGGTTCAGCAGCCAAACTAAAAGGAATAAAAAAATCATCAACAAATGATTTTGGTTTGGTTAGAAACAAAAGAAGCCTCTTTTTTAGCTTCTTTGTTTTGTTGCTATAGCATTTTTTTAAATGTAATCCAGTCACCGGAAAGCTTTCAGTCAACTTAAAGCACAGCGTGGCGATGAGTGAGTGCCCATCTTAAGCCAACATCCTGGCCACTTCCCAGAGCTGTGCTCGCGCCCCCATGCTGGGCATCAGGGCTGAATGATTCTCTGGCACTTTTGCTGACAGAGTTGAACTTTGCAAAAATAATGAGCTCCTCCCTGGAGCAGAGCTTATATCACAGGTGACCCCCCCCACCAAGCATGTTCTAGCCCCAGGCTAGAAAAGTATGCCCTACTGTCTTGTTATATTAATAAGTTAGGATTTTAGAAAAAAAAAAAAAGCTTGAACTGCTCCAACAAGAGGTAAGGCAGAAATGCCATCCTAGATACTCCTTAGCTCTGTGGCTACCTGACAAGCAGGATACACAAGTTCACAGTTACCTGCTGCTGTAGGACAGTCCATTTCCTCAGCAAATCAGCAACTGAGTTATCCACAGAAGACATTTCACCCTTCCAGAGTCTGGTGGAGGATGGTTTGTGTTCCCCATATTGCTGTCTGCCTGTAGACTTTCTCTGTCTTATTTTTGCATGCACAGTCTGGAGCTTCCCTGGTCTTATTTACGCAGTCCTCTCAGAGACTCTTTGAAATCCAGGTCCCTGAGGAAGACTTAATGATAAGGCATAGATGGTTCTTTTCTTTTGAACTTCAGTTCCTCCTCCACATGCTACTTTGCTCTTGACCAGTAGTAGGCTGGTCAGTGTGAGGGCAGAAAACACAGCCAGGGAGGTTGCTGAATCCAGCTTGAATGCCACGGCAACAGATCACAGACAAATGGTTATATGCCTTATTCATGAAAGAATGCTCTTCCATTGACATCTATGGGGAATTTTGTTCATGAGTCATCAGATATAATTGCTACCTCCGGCTTGCTCTAAGTCTCGTGAGTGAGGTGAATCCCATTCTAGCTATGAGCAATTTGCCTGTGGTGGCTATGCACAACTTGGCTACCATGAAAATACACACCTTAAAATCCTCCAGATAAAGCTGATCCGGTTGCGAGGGTCTATCCTTATTGTGTGAAGTGCTCAAGGCAGCAGATCTGTGCTTAGTGTAGTAATTCAGGGAAGCCGGAAAATAACAAAGTAGTGCCGTACAGTGTCTTAAAAATTAGTTTTAAGAGTGACCTAATTCTATAAACCTGTCAAAGGAGGTAAGTCACCTGGGAATGACAAAGGTGGTTTATTTTTGGTGACCCAGGCTTTAGATTACTGTATTATTTTTGCCAAACATGCTGCGAGGGTTTTGGAACTCAGCACTGGGAATATTAAACTATAATTAATATGTTTTGACCCAGTAAAACATAACCACAGGGTCTGGGGCTCTCTCATTTCCCTCTCCCTCTCCCTCTTTCTCTCTCTCCTCTTTCTTTCATTCTGATGCTTGGAAAATGCATCTTGATTTTCTAAGGATGCCATTTGGGGTATGGCATTTGGGTCAAAATTCACCTATTGTTTTCAGAGAATAAAAGATCCTACTTACAGGGTGAGCATCCTGTACAGTCCTGGATGCAACCCATTTGCCAAGGTTCATGATTAACAAGAACAGATTCACATCCTTAGCCTGTCCAAAAGGTCTTCTTTACACTAGCTCTGGGAAACCACTCCTTTAGCAGCACCTCAACAGGTTTCATTTCAGGTGTTTGATGAACTCACTGCTGGCTTAAATCACACGGCAAACTTTACTCTGTTTAATTGTTATTCCTTTCTATGATGAGGGGGGAGAAGAAAAGAAAAGCAAGGCAATTACCATTGCTCAGGTGACTCAGAAAGCTGGTAATGAGATGGAGAATCTCTCAGCACTGGGTTACCAGATTGCATGCGAGTTAGGTGTGGTTTCATGACTAGCCTAAGTCAATCTAAGTCAGACTTTTGCCAAACTGTGTAGCACTTTTCTCCTGCCCATGAACTCCCATCCTCTTCCTTGTGACAGCTGTAGGGCTCAGGCACCTAGGAGATCAGCCACATCAAGTTGATCCAGCTAAGTGCTCTCCCAGCAGAAAAAAAGGAAAAAAGGGAGTTATCTTATGCGTCTGAGCCCCCTGATCTGTCCGACTGTTCAGCCACACGACTGCCAAGGTGTAAAGGCGATGAGGTGGGAATGTGTTATGCAGGGCTGAGTCACCCCTTTCAAAGTAATACAGAATTAGATTGCCTAAAGCCAACGATGAAAGCAGAGTGAAAACAAAAATATCTTTTTCATCTAGGAATTAAAAAGCCTATCCATTTGTCATCATCACCATGTCTGAAGATTTTACAATAATTACTATAAAGCTAAAAGATGGGACTCATCTCTGCTCATTTAKCCAGCTAGTCTAAGCTAGTTTCTCAGATCCCTCTAACCAATGGAGAGAGAAGCTTCCAGAGGAGGATACATTCCATCCAAAGATAGGTTTTAAGGGGGTGATCCATCCTCTGAAGATGTCCTTGACTATAGAGAAAATCCCAGCCCCATCTCCAGCATGTGTTCATTTCACATCCCATTTCATGCTCCTCTGGAGCCTGACTCGAAAATCTTCACACTCTAGGGACCAGGTTGAACAGTGCAAGCACCCTCCGCACTTGTATTCATGGGGAATGCCTGTTCCCTTTCTCCTCTCCTCTCCTCCTACACTGGGACTGCACCCGCACATGTCTAACATTTTCTTCAATGATTTTTGGACCAGGCTTGTTAGGCCCCAGCAGGTTCACAAAGGTAGGGTTCGTGCCATCATAATGATCGCCCCGACAAAAGCTGGCCTTATAAACACTGGCTTTGTTCTGCCACGCTTTCCGTTTGCACAGAAAAGTGCTGGGCAGGAGACCCCCCCACTTTTTGAGCTCTGCCTGGGCAAATCAGGAAAAAGTGTATCCTTCCAGAGAGCAATCGATTTGGGGGGGTGGGGGGGTGGAGGGAAGAAACAGTATTTTATTAATAATTTTGTATAGCATTTTTCCCTCCGGAAGTTCTTTTCTGCTCTCTTAGGGCAAGGTCTTAGAGTGTATAACTTAAAAGATCTGGTATGGAGATTTTGATCATAATGACTTAATTAAATGAGGTGTTTGGGGAGTTTAATATTACATCGTTGCTGATGGCTGGCTGATTGTTTTACTTGCCTTTGATCAACTGTGTGAGTGGAGGGTCATCCCAATCACTATGGGCCTACAGTATCTGTCATCACCCCTCCGTCCTATTTGTCTTGCATGTGTACGCAGAAGGCCTGTTTTTGATGAACTGTGAAAAGAAAGATGAACTGTTGTAATGAAAACATTCCCTCCCCAAGATCCTCTTTAGACAACATTCAATTGGTTTGACCTTGTCCCCTCTCACAACGGATGGTAATGATTCCTGCAGATGGCTGGGTCATTCCATGGACACTTGGGAGAGAGGGAGCTGGATTCTCTGTCCGTGTTAGCTCTTCAGCTATGTAGGCTGCAGCTGGGAAATGCAAGAGCAGCAAGGGTAGACATACCTGAGATAGTTGTTACCTAGCTGGYTGGAGTCCTTATAGGTGGTCTGTGCATTTGGCTGCCTATTTATACACAGGGGACTTCACCTAGGCTTATTTTGCTCATGGTGCATGCATCTGCTTGTGCAGCACAATAGCTAGCCAGTGGGAGCTAGTTCTCTTCGGGCTGCAGTCTCATCTCTGGCTGAAGCAAAGGTATGGCCTGAGAGAGGCCATCAGAGCAGTCCATGTGGCTTTCCTTGCCCATCTGCCCTATAGGCAAATATAAGCTGGCAAATAGTATTAAAGGTCTGCTAGCAAAGTTAGAGATCTCCTGCTTTAACTCCCAAAGATGCAGCCTTCTCTGAGGTATTTAGAAAAGTGACATAAGAGCTGGTGATGAACACAATCTGAGTATCCCTTGAGGCTGTCATAGGAAGGAGAAATCCCTGGATCAGTACTGAGGAGATGTCCCTGTCCCTCTATCGGCTGAGAAGGTGATCGTCTTGGAAATGGCTGCCCATGCATCATCGGGGTGAGAAGAACAGAAAAACTTTCCAGTACTTTAACTACTTGATAACAGAGAGTGGAGAGAAACACCTCTGTGTATTATAAAGACTTTAAAATATTTGGAAGCTAAACAGGTAACTGCATACTTGGAGGCACCAAAGGACACACTAACCATGGTACAAACACTTAGTACCAGCCTGTGCCGGGCCTGAAGAGTTACAGTCAGAATAAGCAAGAGAGAGAAAGGATAAATAGGGAAAAGAGGGCACAAGAGAGCAAAGGAACTCGTCCCAGGTCATATACCTAGACCATAAAACCAGAGCCCAAACAATTCCAGTTGGTGCCCTATTTGCAAGGACACTCGGTTTAACATGGTGGCCCTGAAATGCTTCTTCCTAGATGACAGCAGTTCCCAAATGCACCTGAATATTTTCAGGACGTCAAGACGCAGCAAGCTGTTGCAGCTTCATAGGCTAGGCAACAGGTGTCCTGACAGCTCTGTCAAACCCCTCTTAAAGTAGTTTATCTTTTTCTGAACTGCAGCTATCCAGACTTTCCACGGCTTGCCCCAAAAGGGGCTGCAGCTTTTTTAGTCACAGAAATCCTGCCTGTGGAAATATGCATAAATGAAATGCATGGCCTGATCCTGCTGATTTCCTCATACTTCTTCCATTTCATGAGTTTCTTGAAAATGCAGTCATTGCATGCATGGCAGTTATAAGACACCATGACACTTGGGCACATGCCAGGTACTGACCGTTCTTGCTTTGTCATGCTTCAATGAAGCAAGAATGCCACTGTTTCTCTAGRAAATAGCACAGCTACCAGCATCTCGATAGCTATAATAAGAAGTCTTTTGCCAGATGCTGCTATCTGTAGGTCAGAGTGGTAGGGGTGGGCTTTTCTGCCTGTATCTGCAGCACAGAATCATGTAAGCACATCTCGTTTAATCAGTTTAATCAAGTTTCCTTCCATTACAGGCACCTTAGATATTCATGGCCGGCCTGACTTCACTTTCTCTTGACCTCTGCTGGGGGCACACGACAGTTTAGTCACTTGGAAGACTGCAGTCCTGTCATTTGTCTTCAGCCGAGGGGCTCCATACTGGGGTATTCCCATTTGCCTGGCCTAGATTCAATGTGAGGGTAGCCAGAATACTTCACTCTTGTATGAACCCTAATACATGCTAACCCCATGGCTTGCTCTGTAGTGCATTAAGCCTGCAATCCCCCACCACTGTCCCAGGAAAACAGTGCTTCCAGCAGATGTGGCAGATTTAGCAGCGTTCATTCAGGCAGAATTACTCATCAGCCTTAAAAGAATTTTGCCCAAGAAAGAGCTGCAATATTGTCTGGAGCTGGCAGGAGTGTCATGCAGAGAAAGAGCTTGGGATTCCCCTGTGGGATTTTCTCCACTCAAAGAATGTTACAGAGACAGAGTTGTATAAGAGATGAAGAGGTCCCTCCAACCAACATCTGAAGTGGTACAATGAGGCTGAACACCTGAGCTGGATTCGTGAGGTAGTTGCGTGGGTAGCAGTTTATGGTGCGTGCGGCAACAGGCACTGAGAGATTACTTGCTTCAATAACTTGGATTGGGTGTTTAGAACCCAAAGTAAACATTCAAATCACAGTTTTGTAAAAAGGCTTAATACCCTATATTCATAAAACAGTTTTCATTCAAGCGGCATTTTAAAGCATTTGTACGTTCTGCATACCCAGTACAGAGGGCAAAGCTGAACTCATTAACCTTTGCCCCAGGCAGTGATGGGAAGAAGACAGGAGGAACACCAGGCATTTATGCAATGCCTGAACCCAGAGTGCTCCAGATGTAACCTGTACCAGCCCAGGCCCTGCTCCAAGAGTGTATGGTCCCTGGCCATCTGGGATCCAGGTGATCAGTGCTCCCAGAGACAGGGTGGGCACGTAATGCATTATCCATGGGCTGACTTATGTTCACATCAGCTGTATGCGTAAAAGAACAGAATGGAGTTAGGTGTCCAGGTCTCACTGGAAGGAATGCTCTCAAATATCCAAATAAACAAATGCTATGGCCAAAAATAATCCCAAAATGAAACAAACCCCAAAGAAAACTAAAGGCTGAATATGATCAGCTAAGTTATTTGGCATGAGGTATTTTACTGGGCAATACGTAAAGGTCACAATCCTGATGCCCACTGTATGCACCTCTCTGTCTTGCTAAGTATTTAAAAAGCATGCAGTTGCATCCTACCACTGATTTAGTGCCAGTACTAGACTGTTTGGTCAGAAGGAAAACTTTATCCTCTCTCAGTGCATGTCAGCAGATATATTCAGAAGTTCCATACATATCCCAAGTGTAGGGCTACTGATTGATAGCACCAAGCACAGGTTTTCCTTACCCAGAAAGCTCTCCAGCTGCTTGGGATGGGAAAGTGGAGGGTGAAAAAACTCCCCAGGAGTTGCAATCCTGGGGACATTGTTCTACCAGGCCTGTATGTTTGCAGATGTGCAAAATGAYGGACACAAGGATTGATAAGCATTGTTTGAAAATGATGCATATTTGATTTGCTAATTTTCAAGAAACCTGGTAAACAAACCTCAAAACCCTCCCTCTGCAAAGGGAACTTTCTCCCTGGGGGAAAGTCACCTTTAGGTGGAGTAACAAAACCAAGCATATGCATCATTTGCATTAAGCTGGCTAACATATTTCAAATAACTAGAGAAAGACATAGCTCTTCCTCCAAAAGTATTTTTAAAGTATTTCCATTTTTTTCCCCAGTAGTCTCCATTTCTGACATTTATTCCAGATTTTTTAATTGTCCTTTCCTTTGGTCAGCGTAGCCACATGGTGAGTTTTTCAATAGTAGTAATAAAAAAGAAAACTTTTCTAAAAAGAAAATGCTTAAGTTTGAAATTAAGATTTTCTCATATTTAAAGAGAAAGATGGATTTAAAAATCTATGAAACTAGCAAATCAATGAAAAATAAGTCCCTTTGAAAGCTCAAGAAATTCAAATATATTTCTGAGCTTTGAAACTTTGCAGATGAAGGAAAAAAATATCCACCCATTTCTAGATTTTGATGCAATTTGAAAGTTGTGTGTACTGCCTATGCATTCCTAGATGAATGTCAAATCTTGCACCTCATCAGCATTTATCATTATTCCTAGTTAAAAATGAGTCTGTCACAGAAGAAGTGGAAGGTCGAACAAGCTCGTTGCACCTTGGCTGGCATGCTTTTTCAAATCTAAATTCCTGAAGAGTCACAAAAGAGGACAAAAGGACGCAGAAGAGTGATGGAAAGGAACTGAATTCAGAAACAGGGAAGAGCTGCTTTCTGTGGGGATGCTTGAACTGCCTTTTAATTCTAAACTAGCCTGTAGTGCTTGTGCTGGCTTAGCTGCACTGGGGATTTCCACCCTTTGACCTCCAGCTCATCACAGTGAACCCAAGCTCTGACCTTCCCCAGGGAGCTGCATCACGTGCGGCCACAACCCAACGAGCCCAAGCCTTGGGCTTCCCGCAGCCTCCACTCAAATCTCAGCTTCCCCTTTTCTCCCAGGCTGACCGATGATGGGGCATTCCTCCGGGCAAATGCCAGTTGCATAATGCTGCCTCATTAAAAATGTCCAGGATTACATAAAAGGAAGGGCTAAAAATACAGTTCCAATGAAGCTGCTGAGAAGACAGCTTCTTTGCTGGGTCTTAAACCCCTGCTTGCCTCACAGTGTTTATATCTGTGAGAGCGTGCGCGCTGCTGTTTTACACAGGTCTAATATATGCATGGCAGTGTGCCCTTGGCTTTTTCTTTTTGTTTAATCTTTGACTTGACAGTGTTGGAACTTGCTTCCCCATGAAACCGAAGAAGGAGGGATTGTTGTGTGGGTCAGGTTTTGCTTTTGTTTTGTTTCTCTCCCTTTTGCTGAGTTACATAAAGAAACTCACCAAATCCTGCCTGTTCTGTCTGCTGTTGCTGTTCCTATGTGCTCAAGTGTCCATTTAATTCTGTCTTCTGGTATTAAGTTTTACCTCAGTGCAGACACCACTGCACTGGCCACCCCTGGAAGGATGATATTTTTTATATCAGGTGTGGAACCTGCCCTTCATATTTATTTGTTCGGATTTGTAACTCCCTTAAAGGGGAGTCCTTGCCCCTTTTTCTGGATTTTCTTCCAGAAGATTTCAGGACAGACAACTCCCCTAAATCCCTTCTCCCATCAGACAACAATTCACAAAACCAAGTAGTGGCCCAGTAGCAAGACCCCCAACTGGAGAATTAAGAATCAGCTCTGTGACCTGCTTTGATTACAGAAATCATACAAAACTGGACTGGAAGAAACTTTTAAAGGTCAACTTGTCCTTCCACCAGCACCAGATAGGATCAGCCATGTTGACGGTGCTAGAGTTTAGATAGTTATCTCAGCTGTCGCCAAAACCTTTCCACGACAGCATTTTCACTCAGCTAACTGTCCCAGCAGTTCAGTAGTCTCACAACTGGAAAACATCTCTTAACACCTCACCTGGATTTCCTCTGTTGCACTTTAAGCCCACTACTTCCTTTCCTGTCCCCAGCAGGCACACAGAACAGCTTATTCTCTTCCTCGGTGCAGTAGCCTTTCACATACTTGAAGGGTGTTATCACATCTACCCGTCTTCAGTTCCCTAGACTAAACAAACCCAACTCTTTCAATCTTTCCTCATAGCTCATGTTTTCTAGCCCTCTGATCAGTCTTGTTCCTGCTTGTTGGACTCTTTCCGGTTGGTCAACATCCTTCTTGAAGCTTGGTGCTTGCAAGTGGACACAGATTGATTCAGCCACTTATTTCAGGCTGAAGAACAGAGAGGAGTAACTTTCAAAACTGGGGGATCCTCACCATGAATGACCTACTCAAGCCAGTTGTGGCACCTCTGTAGTTCTTTGCTCTAGGTCAAATGGCCAGACTGGCAGTCTCCCTGAGAAGCAGCAGGCTTGTAGATGTATACCAGGGCCTCAAATTCATCCTGGAACCTAATAGGCAGCTGTAGCTTAAAAAAAAAAAAGAAAAAAAAAAACATGATAGTTCCATCAAGCAAAAATGTCAATAGATTCTCTGAAAGGCGTGTAGACCAAAAGGGCCATAATTTTGGTCGCTCTGTGGCTTAAAAAAAAAAAAGAAAAAAAAAAAGAAAGAGAGGGAGAGAGAGAGGAAGGAAGGAAGGAAGGGAAGGAGGGAAGGAGGGAAGCACTGGCACAGTGGACTAACAGCACAAGACACTTCCTGATAAATGTGCTGTTAAATTTGCTTCTGCTTTAGTTTCTGTATAGATTTAAGATAAGGTGCTCTGAAGAGTATATGAAGAATAAGATATCCTCTCAATTAGTGAAGTACAGCTGCACTGTAACTGTTTGTCACAGAACAGAAACGTCTTCCATTTTGTGTCCCAAGACCTATTCTTCAGGTGCGGGAATATGTTGGTGTGTCTATACTATATTTGCAAAAAGCCCAGAGCAAGCCCCGGAAGCACAGCACAGTACCAAGCCTGGAGGGAAGAGAGCTCCCTTTTGAAATCATAGCATATTGCCCTCTCAGCAGGGAGGACTTGTTTGGTCATAGCACCACACTGACACAGCTCTACTGGTTCTGGGCCTGCTCTGTGGCTGGCACTGGGATCTTTGCAGTGTGCTTCATCACATGGTGCAGACATGCCCTGGGGAGCTTGCTGGGTTTTTAGGAAAGGTTCAAGCTTCCAGTGTCAGTTTTCAAGGCAGCAGGATTTCTGCTGTCTGGCTTCACTGTCATGTTGCAGAATTT
Source organism: Apteryx rowi (assembly GCF_003343035.1). NCBI lineage: Eukaryota > Metazoa > Chordata > Aves > Apterygiformes > Apterygidae > Apteryx > Apteryx rowi. The sequence goes on along the minus strand of NW_020450805.1, from coordinate 2,999,795 downwards.
ATTCCCTGGAAATCACTCTTTCCGAGCTCTAACCTTAACATCCCTCAAAGAGCTTGCACTTCATGAGCTAAAATTCTTCTCTGATGTCAAGTGAAGTCAATGGACCAACATGTTAAAGCAGCTATGCTGATACACCGCAGGCAAGGCTCTGCTCCACTCTCTTCTGGGGAACAGCTCCAGTATATATTGGCTAGGACCTGAGCCAAGATTTTTCAGTTAGTATTTGCAAAATTTAATCACAACAGCCCAGATTCTGCACAGTCTTAATCCCATTGAATTGTCAGTCTGCAGTGAGTGTCTCCAGTCTTGATTAGACCATTTATGGTTATTGGCACTTTTGAATAAGAAGGGATCAAAATCTGATTCTGGAAATCTGGTTGCAGAATGTGTTCATCCAAACCAAGGCAGCATTTCAGCTTCCCAGTCCACAGCATATTGTAAAAAGGGCACATTTAAGTGCACATTGTACTGGACCATTGTAGCAAAAGACTGCTAGGAATAAACTTGCTTCAAAGAGGAGAAGAGGGTGGACTAGCTCCTTGCAAAGGATCTCCCTGAAAAGCTCCCTCTTCGAACAAGAGAGAGATCAAAGCAGGAAAATAAGCAGTACCTGCTCCAGGAGGCAGGCTTGCCTCCTGAGTGCCAGGTAATAATAAATGATGTGCTCTTAATCCACAGCAGAGATACAATGGCATTTTCTTTGACATCAAATGCTAAAGAGGGCGTGAATAGTTCTGTAAAGTGCTTTTTCCAAAGCAAGGAAAATGATCTTTTACCAGAGATAGGATGATCTCTGGGGATGATGGTTCCTATCATATCAGCATGAAGAACTTGTACAAGAAAAAGGAGAAGTGTGTATGTACCTAAAACTGCATAATTTCAGGGAGAAGAAGGATTAAGTATTGCTAAGCCCAACTCAGTTTAGAAAGACATACCAAGACCATGAAGGGGGAGAAACTGAATGGGAAAAAACTGGAATCAAAGGATAACTATACCTCTTTGCACTGAATGTTTTTATTTTGACCTGAAAGTACCTTCCAGATGTAACTATAAAGAGGAGTAATCCTACCTCCTGCTAGAGGGCAACTATTCCTGCGGGCAAACACTGTGGGACTCCAAGGGCACTCCCTGCAGCAACAGCACAGAGTGGGCCAGGATATGCGTGATTCACTCATGTCCAAGTGGAGGAAATGAATTCCAGAAGAATAGAATTAACTCAATTATAATTTGACTAGATCAATCTATATCACTCCTCCACAAATGCCAAATGCCCCATGCAGTGATCTTGAATGCAGATAAGTAGTCTGGGCTCAATGCTCTGCCCCATCGAAAGATTAGAGGGCAAGCTTAAACTTACTGGAGGATATTTTCCTTCTCTGTATTAACGCCACCTTTAAAAAGATGCAATGGGTTTTATTCTCTGTTTGTTTCCTAAGGACACATATTGGCTCAGCAATCCCAGGTTTTGCTGAAACACCTGCTCTTTACAGGCTCCGTTGACTGAAGGACAAGGTAATTAGGTAACTTACCCAAAGGTCACATGATGAGTAAAGTAGGATTAGCACTCAAGTTCCTCCTGGCAACTAGTCCTGTGCTGCGACAATTAGAAAAGGTTAACCATCCTCTTTTAGCTTTTGTTTTCCATCTTCCAGAATGTGGCAGCACGTATACAGGGCTGGGCTATGTTACATTGCCTCAGCAATATTTCGAAAAAAAAGAAAAAAACAAACAAAGAACACTTCCCCGCCCCAGAAAGGGCTTTGAGAATTCATCATACTTGGTGTGATGTGGTGTTTAGGAGTGAACAAAGCAAAACAATGGATTAAGCTAAGCACACTGAATATGGATTCTGGAAAATGCCCCACTCCTTCTTTGATCTCCAACAAAGTCCTTGCCCACCCAGCCACTCTGTGATACTTTCTCATGTTATTTCCCATCTTCTGCTCAGAGTACAGCTCAGGCCTAACCTGTTTCCCAGCTCTCATTCTAGGTCTCCATTTCAACACCTCCCCCTCTTGCTACGCTCCTCCCTCTCTTGCCTGAGACCTCTTGTGCATATAAACCAGTCTGAGTGGAGCTATGACGCATTTGTTGTTAATATATTTAAATGACTCATTAAAAGTGAAAGTGTTCTGCACCATTCACCAAAGCTGTGCACATCTCCTCCAAGCCAGATTGCTTGCAACAAAACTGGAGGTGAATCCCTTCATTCCCCATTTTGACATAAGTAGCTGTAAACCATAAATTAGGACTCTCCAAGAGCCCCATAGGGTGAGGCGAAGCAGGGGAACCCAGGAATTGACATGTCTCCCATCTCCCGTAGCTCTGCCTCCCAGTCAGCACTGTYCCCTCATGGAGCTGCCTTGACCTCAGGGGAGCCTCTTGGCACAGCAGAAGCTGTGGGTAGTCTTGCTTCCTTCCCTCCGAACAAGCTGTTTTCTGCACCAGCAAATGTGTCCTCTAGGTTATACTCAGGCAGAATAACTCATGCGCAGGACTGCCCCTGCTTGAAGCAGCCACAGTCCCCCAGGCCTAGCCCATGAAGCAGTACTACAAAGCATGACCCTCACCAGTGTTTCCATCCAGCCCTGACCCCTTGGCTGGCACAGACAGCAAGGCCCCCAGTGCCTCAGTCCCCTCTGCTGACATTGTCAGACCAGGACTGCCAAGTGGCTTAAACCTATGTAGAAACCAGCTGCATGGGCCCCATTGCACAATGTTGTGCACCTGGTGCTGTTTTGGTCCTCAGCATGACAGGTCTGGTTGTGCCATTTTTGAGCAGGCATGCCTGGGACCACATGGGAGCTGTCTTTCTGTGCACTCTGTTTTGCAAGAGCCCCCCACCTGCAGCCCACTTGTCTCTTCTCCATCCTCTCCTCACCCTTGCCCTCCCTGCAGCCCCACATCCCAGTGCTAACAGGCTGCAAAGGACAAAAGGTCCTGCAAAAGATGAGGGAGCCCAATCCCTCCCACTCCTGAGGGGAGATTTTCCTAGCTTGACTGAGAGTATACCACAAAAACACCTTGAAGCCATCCGGGTCAACATGGGCCTCTTTCTACTTTCACCCAGTTCCCCACAAAATGAAGACCACAGCCTGACTTGGTTTCTGCATGTGTCTCCAGGTCTACAAAGCCCATTTCCCAGGACAGCCAGGCAGCTGGACTGTCCTGGCAGGCAGGTAAGCCCTTTAGTTAAGGGAGGTCACCTCTCAGGGCTTAGGGGTAGTGCTCCACTCCCTGTTCAAGGCTGGACACTCGATATGGCTCTTTCTAGATTGATCACTCAAGTGCCTGGGCAGACAGCTCTCTCTCTTGATTTGGGGGCAAACCTGAAGGGATACCTGCTGTTTTTTCTTCTTTGGAGGAGTTTTGCACTGCTTTTGGCAGGAAGGCATAACTACCTAAAGAACTTCTGGGTGTGCCAGAGCATGCTGTCCCTTCACCCATGACCTTGGGTGGTCTCTAGATAACAACAGCACCACAATGAGGTTCTCAGGGTGCTATTTTGGGAGCAGTGACTGTGGCCTCTTCTCCACCAACATGAGTAAAAGGAGCAAAGATGTTTTATCTTAGATGTTTTTTCTTGAGCACTGACTGTTAGCAGTGACAGATTTTGGCTCTGGCCCGGGATGAGGTGTACATCACCTGATGACACATATCTTGTTCCCATGCTCTGTGCCCTTAGCTCCCAAAGTCATGTCTCAGGGTCTCTGTGCTCCCCTCCGGGCCTCTTCCCATTGGCCTATGCATTGTCCCTGGGGGCCAGAGAGCTCGGATGTTTCCCAGCAAGGCCAGTAGGTTCCCTCTGAGGAAGATGGATCTTCTAAACCCTCATTCAGTGGCTAAGTGCTGCACCACCCTCCTTTTCTTGGTGGCAAGTGAACATTAAGATCAAATGCTCATCATGTTTTTGGAGCTCATTGAACACATTTCACCCATAACCTAGAACAGAGCTGCATGTGGGACAGACGCTCACTGTCACAGTTCCAGAAGGCACATACCACACTGGGCTGTGTAACAGGGTGCTATATTCCCCTGTCTCCACTATAAATATAATATTGAGGTAAAGGGTTGAAATCAAAAAATGCCTTCACTGATTGCGTTGTACAATGGCAGCGCAGCCATTTCCCTGCTTGCCGCTTCTTTAAATTCAGGTAGCTTTATCAGCTGAGAATTTCCTGGACCATTCATCAGAAGCAGCTGTTTCAGAGTCAGCCAGGGACCACCTCCCAAATATTAGTTGTCTGGATTTGCATAACTTAAATTCACAGCCATTGAGCATATTCGCAAAGGCAAGACCTAATTCTAAGCTGTGAGCAGGACGGCTTGACTTTAGAAAGTCAGCTCGTATTTCTCATGTGTTAGAAAGAGCACCTGTTCAAACTATGTAGATCTGACTAACAGTGGGCATGTTTTGGGCACTGACCCGTTAATAGAAAGGGTGGGGTTTTGTAGTCATTAACAGCAATCAGCAACTGAAACAAACACTGCAAAATAAATCAGCATTTTCTTTAATCCAAGGATGGGCAGGAGAGTGAAGATTATGACCGAAATAAACCTCTAACACATCATGTCTCATCCCCAGTTGCTGACTTTCTGACATGCCCTCCACCAAGAGACTAGAACCTCAAAAGCACAATAACCATTTCTGTTCCTAGAGAAATTCCCAGCACTAAATGGTAGCTAATGACCTTGAACTAACTCCTGCCAGGCAGTTGCAGAGCATGACATTATAATCAGAGTATAACACTCTCACAGTAAAATATTGTCCTATCCCCTCTATAACCTCATCCTAAAAATTTTGATTAAAAGACCACAAAGAAAGAACAAACTTTCTCTACATATTTTCAGCAGCAAACAGTATTGAGGAGCTTGTATGGTTTGCTGCCTCCTTCTCAGGTCTTGCAGAAAGAACTGTTAGAGAGAAAGCCACTGCCCATCACTCCCTCTGTCAGCTCCCATGGAAGTGGTGCTCCCTCATCGGTGTTTTCAGCATGACCCTTTTGTTCTCCCATTCATAAACTGGTGTGCAAGCAGGGCTGATCCTTGATCAACAGCTGTCTGTCTGCCTTTCTGTGAAAGCAGCTGTCTGTGTGCCACCTAAAATAAGCAACGGGGGCTACCAACTCACCTACAGCTCTGAGGACATCACCAAGTCTGTGAAACCTTGGGTGGCTGCCCGCTCCCAGGGCCAGCCCTGGCAAATGCAGTTCTCATCTGCTCCATATTAGCATTGTCCATCTCAGCAGCCCAAAGAGCTTGAACGCTGAGTTATGTATTCCTTCTGAAATAGATAGTGATATCTTCCACAATCATTTAGCTCAGAAAATATGCCTGCTACCTGTGACAATACTGATCAATTGCCAAAAAGCTAAATAGCGAGAAAATGCTTGGATATGAAACACGCATAAGATTTACATGRTGTGTTGACTTTGTGCTGGACACATAATACTTCTGGAGAGCTCTGGTATTACAGGACTCCATCAGCCACATACAGCCCTTTCTGTATCACAGCCATGTATGGCCACTTGTGACTCTGTCATTAAAGGTCACCAGCACCAGAGACTATACTTCGATATACAATATTTTGTGAAAGATCAAGCCTATCAAAAATAACAGATTTTTCACTATATCAAAGGCAGTTTACTGGCATTTAATGAAGCACTTTTCCTTAGATCCTGGAGGAAGGAACAAACCTCATAAAATAATAAATATCTTAGCATTTTATCTCTTGATGCCTCTATCTATGGAGGTATTTATACGGCCCCCATAACTAGTCTCTGGGCACTTACCTGACCTGATTAGAGAACAGATCTACTAAACAAAGACACGATTTGTGTGGAAAACCAAACTCATCTTCTTAAAACAGCTTTCTGAAGGAGAGACAAACCTGTTAGGGGAGTGGAGCTAGTCAAAGAACATCTTGCTGCAACAAGGTTTTTTTTGTTTAGTGGGACTCTGCTTGGTTGGTGCCATGTAATTTAAAGGATTTATCTCTTAAGAGATGACAGCAAAGCCAATCAAAACACTGGGGGCCTGACACTCCACTGTATTTCAGATTTTTGCATCATTTGAGTAGAGCAGAGGAGTTCATAAGCCTGAGTCTTTGGCCATCGGTGAGTTCCTCATGGGGCAAGGATATCAACATAACGGTTGTATATTACTACTCTTATAATCCCCTTTGCAGAGTGCTTGGACAAACATACATGACCAGGCCTGTGCTGTACTCCAGCTATTCCTGGCTGCCAGAGTGGGCTTTTGTAGCTATGTGCATGGCTGAGCAAACCTTGAAGCTGCTGCCACCAGTGCAGTAGTGTGCATGGCTGAGCATTTGCTCTGACAGGTGCAATATGTTTGAACCAGCCCCAAGGGTCATGGACGGGGCAAAGGTAACTTCAGAGATTGCCGTGGGAGAGAACAGACCCTCTTCTGCTCACTGAGCCTTGGAGCAAAAAGGGTTGCTCATATTTCAGGCTACTGGAGGCCCTTGGAGAGGAGCCTCGCAGTCACCAGGGTGCCCATTTTCACTTCATACACTGGCCAGCACAGCGAAGGGGGGTGAGACACTGCCTGGTGAGCCCAGAGTCACCAGGGTCTGGGTGGCTGGGCTGGGTCCCCCTCCATGGTCCATGAGGAGTGGTATGACCCCTGTCCCCTGCCAGCCTGGCTGAGGCAGAAGCCTGCAGGCTGGGGTGGGCAGACCTGGCACTGTCACTGTCCTCACTCAGAGACCACATCAGCCTCCTGGAGAGAAGAGCAGCATTGACCCCTTGTGGGGCTGAGGGGTGCTCTGAGGAGAGCCTGCCGCCTGGGGAGGCTGGCTGCAGCGGGGAGGAAGGAGGCCTTTTATCCTCTCTTATCAGCTCACCAGAGGGTACTGCTACCAGGGCTTTGGCAGCGAGGCAGCCATGGGCC